>NC_135497.1:12923974-13221474 GCF_052857255.1 Amblyomma americanum | reverse complement strand
CCCCGTTTAGAATGAATTTAAAAACGCGGTCGGGAGTTGGAATTATTTGTCCGGGACGCTGCGGTCAAAGTTCGCAGTTTTGAAAATTGAAACACGGAAATTTTTGCGCATAGCTAGTCACTCTTGCATAAGTAAATATCTTATTCCTACCCATCATCCCTTTGTCAGAACACATATATTAATGAGAAAAACGACCCATTTGATGCAATTAAGTTCACAGTCCTACAGGATGGGTTCCACAACAAAGAGAGCAACGGGAGTCGTACTTTATTTACAAATTTGTAACAATTGCTCACGGCATTAATGAAAGTCCGGGTTTATTGACCTCCATCGCCCCTTTCAGAGCCAGTGCTGACCTTAGGAGTGCCGGCGCGTCAAACCTCGGTCGTTTGCCGCCAGCGGCATCTTTTTCAAGCTTCGCTGCCCGTCCGCTTACACAAAGCTCATAATTCATCCCCCACCCCTGTCTTCCCAGTTCGACGTACCACCTTGTCGAGCGGGGTGCAATTGAAGAACCAAGAACCCTTGATTAAATGCTCCTGCCATTCACCTTTACCCCCCCCCCCACAGGACACTTTCGCGAACTCGTATGTTTTGCCAGCCTTTTTCTTTTTCTTTTTCTTTTGTGTGTGTGTTTCATGCACAGTGCACGTGTGTGTAGTTAAGCTAACTGCGCCGCTGATTCCGCCTTCACTATTCGTACCGAAGACGCTCCTGGAACGTCTCCTGCCCTGTCTGAATTTATTGTTTATTTGTTTGCTCGTTTTGGCCGGCGGCACGGGCAGCACATGCATCTATGATTCTTATCTGCTCCGGGACTCCGCCAAAGTCTGTCATTGTTGCTTTGAGGGCCCGGATGCCCTCCCTCCCCTCGTTATTTCCTTTTTTCCCCCGAGCTGGCCTCCCGCGCAAGCTCGCTGGGCGGCAGGGGACAAAGCGTTTTTCTTTTTCTCTTTATTTCTTTCTCCTTTTTCTAGTATTTTTCTTTTGTGCCCATCAAGGGTTCTTGGTCCTTCAATTGCACCCCGCTCGACAAGGTGGTACGTCGAACTGGGAAGACAGGGGTGGGGGATGAATTATGAGCTTTGTGTAAGCGGACGGGCAGCGAAGCTTGAAAAAGATGCCGCTGGCGGCAAACGACCGAGGTTTGTCGCGCCGGAATTCCTAAGGTCAGCATTGGCTCTGCAAGGGGCGATGGAGATCAATACACCCGGACTTTCATTATTGCCGTGAGGAATTGTTATTAAGTTTGTAAATAAAGTACGACTCGCGTTGCTCGAGATCTCTTTGTTGTGGAACCCACCCTGTAGGACTGTTAACTTAATTGCATCAAATGGGTCGTTTTTCTCATTAATATATGTGTTTTAACAAGGGGAGGTAGGGATAAAATATGCGCGCGGTGGTTATTAAAGCGAATTCGTATAAAGTTAACGGCCTGCCCAATGTACTGCGTACTGCACACACTGCATCCTAGGAGGTATATTACGTTGCAGAAATCCCAATCAGAGTTGTCATTAATTTTCCATTTGAATCCTGAAGCTGTGCTTATTTCACAGCTTGATGTTTGTAATGTGTTTGCAGACCTGGAATCTACTTTTTCCACAAGGTCGACACCCCAAAACCGGCTCTTTATGTGACTGAGTGTATTAGAATGTTTCGAATGTTTTTCGGTCGTCTGTAGACTGCATGAGGGAGAGCAGTGAAATTTTGGCGAGGCGCTAGCTCGCTTTGTTTGAGAATGTTGAAATGTTTTTTTGAAGATTTTGTTTACGTACGTTAGGCGCTGGGTTACTGGTGAAGGGAAGTACGAGATTTGCCTGATGTCTGTTTGCTCGCTGTATCAACGTCACTCCAGTATTTGCTCTCGGTTGGGTTTAGATGTCCTTTGAATGGCATCGTCGGCAATGGCGACGGGTATCGCTGCTTAATGAGGACTTCTTGCATGCGTTTGGAATTTTTTACGAAGTCTTCATCTTGGGAACATATTCCTTTAGATCGATGTGCCTGAGAGTATGGGATGCTTGTTTTAGAGTGACGAGGATGGCAGCTTTGGAAGTGTACGTATTGTTGACGGTCCGTCGGTTTTCTATATACACTGGTGGTGAGTGAGCTTTCGTTTACCAAAATCTCAACATCTAGGAAGTTAATTGTGGTGTGGCGCACGTGTAAGTGAAAGATATGTTGGGGTGGACGAGGTGTGTCAGTCCAAATTAAAATGATGTCATCCAAGTAGCGTTTGTATAGGGTGGGCTTAATGGGACAATCTTTCAAAAATTTAGACTTATTACTATGCATGAAGATGTTGACGTAGGTGTGGGCCATCCTTGTACCCATGGCTGTGCCGTTAATTTGTGAATAGTGTTGATTGATGAATTCGAAGTTGTTTTATTCGAGTACGATTTTCGACAGTATTTATAAAACACGTGGAGCAGGGGAGCATCAAAGCACACTCCAAGGGAATGTTGAAAATCCGCTGCAGCACGAAGAGGCTCATGACTGAAAAAATGCAGATGCAGGAACCATTGGAAGCAAGCTGTTGTCAATGCACAGTGTTTAGAGTAAATGGTACCACAGGCCCACAAAGCGCAGATTTTGTTTAAAAAATCGGCCGTCTTGTTAGCATCAATGCCGCTGTGTCCAGGTATCCAGTGAAAGCGCATTTCTTTAACAAGTAGTGGAATGAAAAATCTTAGAGAATGGCCCAGAAGAGCGTCCTTCGAGCCTTCGAGTGAGTCAGGACAGAAAGGCTGTCAGCAAGTATAATGACATCAGTAACGATGCAAGAGACCTTATCTATAGGGCCAACTGAACCCCTAGAAAATGAACAGCGAATATAGGTGTATAATCAGGGGCCCGAAACGAATAACTGCAATCTAGAGCCAATAGCTGCCTATAGGCGACTTCATGCAAACATTTAAAGCGAAAGCCTTTAATGGCTCTCGTTATCCATCCGTCCGCGAAATCTGTCACACTATGACGTCATCAATGGTATAATAATTGATATAACCCATATAGTCTTAGCAATTAAGAAGTAATTGGTGATTAGAAATTGCGCATTAGTTTGTAATTACACATTAATTTGTGAAGTAAATTAATAGCTCAAAACGAAACGTTAAAAATAAAAATAAATAACAATTTTAAAGAAACAAAAATAAAAAGGAAAAATTAACTTAAGTGACAATGCAGTTTCAGAAGCGAAAAATTAAAAATAATTAAATAAAAATTAGAAGAAGCAGCCACAGTGGGCGCAGAAAGGCTTTCGCCTCGCGCACTTTACATCGCCAAAGTGACCACTGAATTTAAAAAAAAAGTGCCTCTTCGTACAAGCGATTAATCGCCTTTTCCCGGTTCGCCCTGCACCTTCGAGCAACAATTTCATCCTATGAAGTTGTCCGACGCAACGCCAGAAACGAGCTGATCACGAACAACAGTGTTCACGGAATTGTCGAAGTCGCAGTTCTACGCAGGTTCGCGTAACTGAGCAATGTAAACCTGCAGCTGACAGGCTCGCCAGGGTTCTGTAAACATATCTTGAACCGCGGTAGCGTTCCGTCGTGGCTGAGGACAGACGGTTGCAAGTGCTGAGCGCGGTTTGAAACGTATCTTCGCCTTTCGTAACTTCACTTATGGCGAATTCCACTGGTGGATCTGAAGTGAGGCGCTCGAATCGCAAAAGAGCGCCCCAAACCGCCTCGGAGCAGATCCGCCACTGGTCGGCGTATCAACCTTGTGAGCTCCGTTGGAACGGAGTTGCTCCAATCGACCAGCGGAATTCGCGCGGTCGGTCCAGGTCGACCAGTTGAACTCGAATTCGTCGTCGCGGAGCAAGAAAAGCTGCTCCAGCACGACCAGTGGAAATCGCCATTAATTTAGGTCCCTGCTCCTTCATTTTGCGCTCGTGGCAGGAGGCGTTAATTGCGGAACGACGCTGACCTTCGACGCCGCGCGACTGCAAAGGCATGGCTTTGCGCCGGGTTGCAGCAAACTCAGGCCAGACGCCTCTAAGTAGGTAGAAAACAGTGCCTTCCACTGGTTCCATGGTACTGGTGACTGGCCCGGTGTTTCTAGGAATGTACGAGGGGGCGTAAGATCCCGTGCAACTCATAGTAACTGTTTACCTCGTCGACACGTTGTTGTATTGTAGATGCAAGATCGAACGACACACCGGAGCGACCGATGTCATGATGACGCCAAGTTTCCGCCGAACCCCCCCCCCCCCCCTCTACTTTTCTTGCGTCACGTATACGTGGTGTCAAGAGACATGCATGTGACTGAAACTCTGAAGAAGCGAAACTGAAAGTAAGACAACCGAAACTGAAAATAAGAGAAGAGAAACTGAAACTGCCGCACAGTTCATTGCCTGATGGACACATGCAGTGTCACGTATTATTTAACGTCTTCATAAAACCGCTGTTTGTTCTTCTATAGGATTAGCAGCATTAGTATATGTTTGCTATTAATGACACCCAGGTAATGAACATGATTTACCAACTTAAGTAGTGTTGGTTCTGGAGTAACACACGAAAAATTTATAGGCATGCCTTTGTGTATACGCCAGAAATGAAATTGTGAAGCAAGCCTTGAAACTGCCTGTGCATTTCTCATAAAAAAAAGAAAAACATTATCTTGTTTTCAAAGCATGCGTGTCATCTATATCAGATGTGACTAATGTTGAGCTATAACTTTAAATGGCTCATGCTGGCTGCCATCAAAAATCACTTTTTTTTATTCAACAATCCTCATAACTCATTTCTGTCACGAAAGCAACGAAATGCTTCACTTATATCTCATTGCTTTGGTGCAGTCATGGTTCATTATGCAATGTAAAATCTGATTCACGAATATTTTTGTTACTTGTTGCACGATACGTTTGTTCCTGAAATTCAGCACATCCACCAGTATTGCGTTCCCGCGCGGCTTTCTTTTTTTTTAACTGAGTACAGGTGAATAGCCACCGGATTCTTGGCTGATCGCCCAGTGTAGGTATGTGCCATCTTTTGATAGGCTAACAACATCAACAAAATTCGTCTTTCACTTCCAATCATGTGTGCTGCGGTATACTTTTTCTTCGACTTTGTATTGATTCCATCCGTAGTAGGCATGGGAGGCATTGGCCACGCTATCAGCTTCCGCAAGTTAGGTTCACGCAGAATTTGTTAGCTCCGCTTCAAGTTGATCTGATCTCCTTGCAACGAGTTGCTGAAGAAAACGGGTGGACGGGGCAGTGCGGGAAGAAGAGTCGTCGAAGGAAGACATTTGTAATGTTTCTTGAATATAGCCAAAGTTTCTGTTACCGTTATTCAGTTTTTGTCCCCCTGTGATTTATCAGCTATTATTCGAACCCCCAAAGTTTAAAGTTCAAAGTAGTAGCATTACTTTTAAATTCAGAAGAAGCTACTAAACATTACAATTGGGATATATTCGCAGGATCTGGCTTGGAGCTATTCTGTTTGTATCCCTGATTATACTCCTATATTCTTCGTAGATTTTTTGGTTATTTTGGCTCTTCTCTTAATTCCCAGGCATGTAGCTTGAGTTCTCATTCTTGCAGACTGCCTTTCAGTTCTAGTCTCCAAAATTCCGGAAAATCGTTATTGAATTGGTCGCTTAGGTTTTATGTTCCGTGCACAGTGCGTGAGATCCACTTGGTCTGAGTACCTGCCTATTCGGGTGTTTATTTTAACGAGGTGGCTGATTTATTGGCAAGGTCAGCTCTCAGCGCTCCTGTAATCTTTCCTGTCCTTCACCTCATTATGTTGGAAACTTCACGTTTCCAGCGGTTCCAACATATTTCAGCCAGCTTGAGTGATCCGTTGCTCAATACCGTGGATTTTCACCACTTAAATTACCCATGGAATGTCCAGTGGTGTAAATCAAGGCGTTGCGAGGTGTCAGTGACGCTTCTGCGATGCAAAATCCCTCACTTAAATTTATACTTGCGCCGATGCGGGTTCGCTGCGACAAACCTTTGTGTCTCATGTGGGCAAGTTGAAACAATAGGTCATTTTCTCGTCTCTTGCCGGCGGTTCGCAGTTCAAGGAAAGCAGTATTTGGAGGTCCCTCTTTCGAGGTTAGGCCTCCCTCTATCTCTTCCAGTTCTTCTCTCGTTCGGTGCGAGCGCCAAGGAATTCCCGTTAAGCAGTGTTTGTGGCTACCTTCATGATCGCATAAGTGCGACTGATCGGTCACCTTGTTAGCTGCATACAAAATTCTGTTGCATGTCTAAAATGCTTGATTCTATTCTCGGTAATTCATATTTCTTAAATTTTATTGAATTTTCCAATTTTTATTCTGATTCAGTCTTCTACGCCGCCGCCTCACGTCTTTTTTTTCCCCCGTGCAAATATTTCATTGGCAATCTCCACTGTACCTTGGCAAATCCCCCCGCGTGGGTATGTGCCATATATATTTACTGACGTGAAGAAGAAGAGTGTGGGCTACAAACACTGTCTGTACTTGTGCTCTTCCTTTTATTTGTTGTCTGTTTGCATTGTAAGGCATTAATAGGTAGAAAGGCATGCACGTAATGGGCATACCCTGTGCGCATGAATGCGGAAGATGGTCATGGTTGTCCAAGCATTGCCATCAAAGCAACGGGACCTTCAAGAAACAGCTAGGATATGGTTGTGACCCCTCACATGCAGTGATACTCACACAATTTGAAAATGTTGCAAGTTACAGCAGTCCCGTGGTTATATTGCTGCAAAACAATTAAGCTAGCCCATTCCATTCATGCGGAAATATTTTTAGAGGCTGCCAAAAAGGAACATGTCAAAAAGTTACACGTCCTGTTTCATTGTGTTTGAAATGAGGCTTAAGATTAAATTAATGTTACAAATACGCGCTGAAGAAATGAAACGATTAAACTCTCATGTGAAGGAAATACAAAAGGGTATATTTACGAAAACTTATTTACAAGCTAAAATAGCATCGCACACACACTCTCACGGGTTCCTTGTCGTCTGTCACTTGACTGAGTCGCCTCCAAGCGCTGCAGGCTACCGCGCACCTGCAGTGCACCGGAAGCGCACACACACACAAACACACACACTCTCACGCGCACACGTGCATGGGTCCACTTGAAAGGAGACGCCGCACGGCTCTCCGGTTCGTACTTCTGGCAGCGGCGGCATTTCCCGCGGCCCTAACGACCACACCAATAAGCTAACGAAGCGGGCGCCCATCGGTCCGTTCGCAGAACGGAGGGTGCCGCCAAGGACGCACTCCCGCACCGAAAGCACACATGCGGGCACAAAAGAACGCTCGCTGCGCAGAACGACACTCGCAGAGAAACACATGTATATGAGCAATGGCCCCTTCTTACAAATGATGGTGGTAAACGAAATGAACAAGCAACTGCTGTGCAATCCATGCACTGTCATGCAGTACTTACACAATCACAGTCCAGTGACTGCAGAGCGGTCTGCAACCAGTAACTTGCAAAAAAACTATACTATGCAGCGAGCTTGTTTGCACGGTATTTGTTACATTTATCGAACGATCACATGAAATTGGTATGGCTATTTCTACACAGTGCATTTCCTAAAGACTCCTTTCTGCCATACTGTACTTTTTACCCAAAATGCTTCTTACAGAGTCATAAATTGTTACGTACGCGTATAAAGATGTTTGTAGCAGGTGTGTGAGCCTGAACAAAAAAAAACCTTTTATTTTCCTTAATTCTTCAGTATTCCTGATTATGACGACATATGGGCATTTATATGTTAGTACAATTTTTTTCACGCATCACAATTAACTGATGCACCGATGTGTTTGGTACACATTCATCTTCAGACATTTCATGTCTGTTTGGTCAAAAAAATACGAAATAATAGTTGACGGCATTAGTTTTGACTACCATCACACAGCATGCTCTTGAAATTCCTCTAGCTGTTGTACAGAAGTCTGTAATTGGCTTCATTGCATAGCTTCATACTTGAACCATTTAAACTCTGCAAACTGTTCTTTTTACCGCACATGGCATGCGAAGCCGCGTGGGAACGGGCGAGGAGGATTCGGAGGTACAGCTGCAACTTCGCTGGAATCCAAAGACAGCTAGGCACTTGTCACGGTTAATTTCGGAAAGGCGGCTATGCCCCAGTAAAGTTGCGTAAGGTCTTTCCTTGCAGACCTTACTAAGTTCCTTCACTTCGCACCAGAAATGCTCACCGCCCGATTTTCACGGCAATGAATAAGCTTGCAAGGAATGTTATCGGCGGTCGCACGTGCATGACAATCCTTTCGACATGCGTGACGATGCCCACCGAAGGCATTTCAGGCTGTCGAAGGGACTTGTACGCCGGCTATGAGAAGAGCGCGGAACATGCGTCACTGACAGCCCCCTTCCTTTCGCCGTCTTGTCCATCGTGCGTCGCACCGAGCCCGACAAAGAAAAGGCCGTCACCCCCCCCCCCTTCCCCTTCTGAATCGAGGGGCGGGGGGGGGGGCGGAAATTCCGCAAATAGTTTCCCAGAGGCATCTTTTTTTTTCATGGGGTCAAGGAAGGTGGCCCAAACAGTGCGAGGCAACGTTCTCTGTTCATTCTAGAGAAGCAAGCTTACACTGCAAAATTAAACCTTGTCTTTCTCTTCCAAATGCAATTAACTAGGAGTCCTGTCCAAAACCATTTCAGGTTGTTATGTGGGCACCCCCAACCTTTTTTATTTCCGTGTAACTCCAGCACTTCTTCACCTTTGTCATTGTAGCCGCTATTGTTCAAGTACCATGCAACATCTTGTTATTAAAGGACCTTTTTAATTGGAAATGAGAGCATGTGCACAGGGTGGAAAGCGCGTGATCTGCCAGGAAACACTAAAGCGGCCCCGAGAAGGGATCTTTATTAAGGATGCCAGCCATCTTGGGCCTCTCCACTCGGCAACGACGACAAAGCGTGTGCGCTCCCTATGGTTAGGCCCCAGCTGTGGAAGCCATCCTCGGACACGACCATGACCTTCGACATCTGATGTTTTTATTTAAAAACACAGGGACCAAAGTCGTGCTGTATGCAGTGCAATCGCCATGTGGTTCCATAATCATCCATTTAGCCCGGCTCTTTGGACGGATTCAGGAAACGACTGAAAAGAACAAAAGTAACGAGCAAACAAAGGTGCGCTGCATAAAAGTTAGAACGTAAAGAAACGAAGGCACGCTGCGCTAATGCTGTAGCGAGGTCTAACATGGAAAATTTCGCGGCTGGCGTCGATTTCTACAAAGCGCGAGTAGTGCCTACGGAAATAAACAAAGGCGCACTGGAGATGGGTAAGTCTATACAAGCACGAGTTTTTGTCTCTACCAGCGATTTACTAGCTCACACCGCGCGATTTTGATGTCTGGCGTCGATTTCGACAGAGAGGGAATACGGGCACGAAACGGGACGCTCGCGATCTGCCAGGAAACAATGAGGTGGCCCTAAAAAGGGCCGTTTGCAGGAGCACTTCAACCGCGACCTGCAGCGGCGTGGCGGCGCGGTGAGCAGTAGGCCCAGCAGTGGTACGTCTTGTGCCCTTTGGCTCCGCACCGACGACACCGGTGCACGACGTACACCTCTCCTGGTCTTGCCCTTGAAGCCGACGCTATCCCTGGTCCGTAGATCTTGACGAGGGCCGCGACGATAATCTTTGACATCTGGTCGATGCCCCGGTCTGCGGCAAACAAGGACAGCATCGGCTCGCCAGAAGCATCCAGGAAACGATGCTGCAAAAAAAGTTACGTTACAAGCGCCGCAATTTGGCGAGTTCTGCACGAGAAAACTTGCGAAAAACGATGCTGCAAAAAAAGTTACGTTACAAGCGCCGCAATTTGGCGAGTTCTGCACGAGAAAACTTGCGAAAACGTTGTTCAACCCTTACCTCGTGATTGAGAACGTGCACGCCAGACAAGCGCTTCATCGTGGCTGTCAGACGGCGGTTCAGATGGCGACGCCGGCGGTCCTCAAACCGCACCTTATGTGGGTCGTCGTAATGGAGTTGCAAAATTTTGAACACCAGCACGACGTGCTCCTGCAGCAGGAAAACGAGGTCCTGGAATGCGCAAGGCATGTAGGTAAGCGGTACAGCACTTCATGAAGCGAAATTTGAGATAAAATGCGTACCTTTATGTCGCTGGCGATTTCTCGCGGGTCAGCGCCTTTTGGGGGTCATCGCAATGTCGTGGAAGCAAGAACTGTACAGAAATTTCAGCTGGCTGCGCCGACGAGCGCACCACGCAAAAAAAAAAAGCCATACCTGGACAGCTTCCGAAACGCGCGCGCCGCCGCCTACGCTCACGAAGAGAATGCCCGCAGACCACGCACGCCCGGCGGCCGGCCAGCCGGCCCTAGCGATTCCCTAGGCACTCTAGGGACAGGCCGAGAGAGGCGCGGCGAACCCACGTCCGGTTGAGAACGAGGGAGAAGCAGAAAAACGTCACGGAGAAGCGCATCCCATCGACCAATCAGCGTTTCCAGCCCACCTGCACCGAAACGCTTCTCCCTACGTCGGGCTAGGGTGCCTCGATGCCAGCGCCGGGTGGAGACAACTTAAGCGACGCTGCCATATTGAATCACAACTTTCCTCTCCCATGTACCGCAAAATGCTCGACTGGTAGCCCAGTGTAGTTCTCGCTGCAAAAGGCCGTTCAAGTTAAAGCACTTTGAAGCGCGGCGAGAGCATGAACGGCGCCGTTACAAACGCTAGCGCCGCTGATCCCGTATGATTCAATATGGCGGCGCCGCTGAAGTTGTTTCCACTCCGGCGGCGCTGGTATCGAGGCACCCTACGCCCTCACTCTCCCCTGAGCACGCCACACGGCTGATGAATGTCAAGTGCAGCGTTCAGCTGTTCCGCGGCTGGCGGTCAGTCCGAAAGAGGGCTCTGCAATGCGTGCTTCGTGTGACGTTCAGCGCCTACTCGAATATCTTGTCTTCCCTATGCACAGACCGGCTACGGCAGTCGCGCGTTCGGCAGTTCGACTAAGCGCATCTGCCTGCGAAGCGTCCGAGTTATAATAATAATTGGTGTTTGGGGAAAGGAAATGGTGCAGTATCTGTCTCATATATCGTTGGAAGGGATTGGAAGGGAAGGGATAAAGGAGGGAGTGAAAGAAGAAAGGAAGAGGTGCCGTAGTGGAGGGTCCGGAATAATTTCGACCACCTGGGGATCTTTAACGTGCACCCCCAAGCGTCCGAGTTCGGTTCGCTTTCCGTACTTGCGCACGTCTTGCGTCCATGCACGCCGCGCTCTAGTGCCCGGCGCTTGGTCGGGTTAACCCTAATTAGTAGCTGGAGCTCGCTTCTTTAAAATCGTTAATTCAAAGCTAAAAAAAATCTTAAGCACGCTCCTGCTGCAACGAAATTACGAGTAACACACTACCAGAAACAAAACAGGGCTTCACCCAGTTCACAGACCGCGGTCCTGACATGACAATAACTTGTACCCTATTTCTTGAGCACCATCATGCCCGTGCACCAAGGCTCACACGCATGGGCGCGCGGGGCATACGAGAGCGAAGCAGTATCCAGGCGGCAACGGCAAACCACGCGCACTCCCCTTCAGCTCGACGCAAAGCGGAGACGTGCCCCTTCATACTGACCGCCAGCCGCGAAACAGCTGAAAGCCGCACTTGACATTTATCAGCCGTGTGGCGTGCTCAGGGGAGAGTGAGGGCGAAGCTGTGTCGTCGTCACTCTGTGCACCATTGCAGCGAGCGCCCGACGGAGGTAGCAGCGCCGCGGTGCGGCCCCGCAGCTGCTCCTTGCACCGGAGCCATGGGCCGCGTATTTTTTATTGCGGCTGTACCAGCACACAAGAAGTCTGTGTGGGACACATTCATGACCCATTTGTGTGGAATAGCTCTTCATTATCTTCTACTGCCCACATGGAAATCGTCAAACTGGTGACCACGTGCTTAGTGTGTTGTGGCAGGCATGAAGGGTTAACGTGTTTACCTGGAGTAAGATTGCATACAGCTAGTGAAGTCTGATTGCATTTATACATAGTTTATTTAGCAAGGAATTAAAGTGTTAATAGAACTGCTTATCAGAATAATGCACATAAATCATGACTATAGTTTTCAGATGACAGGAAGGATAGGTGTGGGTGACACGCATTGTTGTTCTGTGGCTTTGGATTTCTGTTACTGACCACAATGTCATGGCAGCCTCATTTTGATCAGTGCAAAATGCAAAAGCATGCATATACTAAAAAACTGAAGGTAGCCATAAACAAACGAACTTGTGCCCTTCCCTGCAACATATTTTGTAATGGTTTCTTTTACTGAGTATAAAAATACTCTAATATGAAATTGTTTGTGGCTATCTGTTTGGAACATCTGCATTCAAGTACCTGTAGCTATTATGGAAATAGTTCAATTCGGTACTGATTGGTTTTGCACTGAGCATATTTTACAATGATACGTGAAACTAGACTGCAGTTGGACTTGCAGCTTCAACAGTTTCACATATTTTGGAATGCAATGACTAGCTTGTTCGAAGATTTCAGTGTACAACATTAACTTGCAGGTGATAGTGTGCATCAAATGTGGTGGACCACTCTCACTATGGGATCTCGTACGAACTCGAAAGCCGTGATGCCAGATCCATCTTCGTTCACGTCTCGGCTGGTCTGGTTACCTAGCTGGGTGGCCGTACCAGGCTCCTGAATGATTACATGAGCTGTCTGCAAAGATGTCAAGTGCTGCACGGCATAGTCAAGAGTTCTCTTCGAAGATCAGCACAGCTTGCATTGTGTAACCGAACGCATTCATGCACACTCAGCTGCAGGATCGTGACACCAACGGCGAGTGGTGATAATAGCAGGAGCATCAACATCTACAACAAGGAGGAGGGCACAGCACCATTTGGGTTATACCTGACAGACAGTAAGTGTATGATCAGCTGCGTGTGGGAATCGCACTTACTGCTATGGTTTTCACATGCAGCTTTGCCACAAGCAATCAGTGCACATTTTCTTTTTTTCAAGTTTGACAGCGTATTGCTAAGATGGTCAAGTCTTCTTCATTTTTGTACTCTTCTATAAACACGACCATATTTTTGGCTTTCAATTCATTAGTGGTATGCATGACAACAGAGATTAGTTTCAAGGCGAAAGCCTTTATAGGCTCATGACTTGCCAGCAGGGGTGTGCGCAGAAGAGTGTCACAGTATAGCTATCGATCAAACGTGATTGAGATGTCCACCAATATTTCGAGATATGATCTCTGGGCCCTTCCCTCAAAAACCTTTCCTTTCCTCAAAACACATGCTTTCACATTCCTGCATGTAAGCAGGCAAGTGTCTTCACAGTTAAATAGTAATTAGTTATTTAGCAATACTAGTTCTCAATACCTGCACTTCAGCCCACAGCGCGAGTGTGTGACGTCACTGAGTGGCGCCACCATCGTTCGAGAGGAGCGCTTCCCAGGCAATCTTGCCAGATGCGTCCTGAATGCTGAACTGGAAGGATGCCGCCTAAATGCTCTCCTGTGTCTCCAGCAATCAAGCTTGCACGTGCTAATGCGAAAGTGTTGTGAAGCGAACAGTTGTGTAGTCTTTAATCAACACCTTCACCACACATCAGTGACACAAGCAGCAACACTGCGCTAAAGGCTTTCGCCTCACCGCACTTTAGGTCCACAAAGTGCCCCCCTGAATTTTTCTTGGGTGCTGCAGTTTTTTCGTGAGTCAAGAACTCTTGTAGGTGTTTGCAGCGCACACGAAACACGGACGGACAGAAAAGGGAACGAAACACAGCGCTGATCCCAACTGCATTCTGGAAAGCTACAGAGCCAAATTTGTCGATACTATTTTCAAGGTATGAAAGTAACTCCTTCTGCGGAAGAGAGTAATACAAGTCCTTAATATCTATAGAACATGCTTGCAAGTTCTTGTGATTCTGGCCTTCCAGAAACCCTATGACATCTACCGAGCTTTTAATCTGGAAAGGATCATCAAAAGGGATGGTCTTCAGCTTGTCTTGCAGGAATTGGGAAATTGCTTTCTGCCATGAACCTGTTTCTGACACGATTACTCTGAATGGGCAACCGAGCTTGTGCGTCTTGGCGGAAAACATGAAATGAAGGCTATTGATTTCGGAGCTGTCAATACTTCGGGCTAAACGGGTCAGGTTCAGCCTCTCACACAATGTTTTGGCTGTTTGTTTCAATTTTCGTAAGCGTACCTTAGAATCTTCACGGAACACTCCTCTGATGGCGTCAAGGGCTTTCAGTCCGAACATTTCCCTGGAGCACACAACAAGGCCACCTTCTTTATCCTCCGGAAGAACACGCAGCTGGTTCTCGCATAAGAAGGATGTCATCTGCCGCACAGGTAGATGTTTTCTTGTCGAATCCCGACGAAGAAGCACGTCCACTCCTTCCGAAACGCATCTGCTCCGTTCACTGTCTGGTGCCTTCCTCGCGACCTGATGGACCATGGCAAGCAACTCCGGTGCCGTCTTCCGAGGTTCTACGGCGAACTTGGGGCCCAATGCCAGGACATTCTTCACGTGCTCAGGTAGATGGACATCTCCAATAGTAGTGACGTCCCTTCGAACCGTGCGAGGCTTCTCCGGGGCTGTGTTCCGAAGATACTGCAACGCTTGCTGCCACATGAACTCTGTCGTTTGTGAGGCGATGCGAAGGTATGCCTGGAAATCCCTGTCGGCTTGACGTTCTGGTGTTGTGGTGCGTAGCAACACATACAGGTCATTTTTGTAGATCCTTGCTTGTCTTCGCCACTCGGAGCGAAGTATCTTCATGAGGCGTATCCCATGGCTTGACGAGGGGGCGAACCCTCCTAGAATCGCCTTGACGTCATCCGGGAGCAACTTGTGCCTGAGGCAGAACGAAAGAGATCGTGATTTGCAGATGGCGACGGCAGCGAGACTAACCAAGACAGAAGGATGGGAAAGAGAAGAGACAGAGCCGGATGTACTTGAAATATAGGTCAGAATCGTCTTTTCTTGGGCTAGTTGGTTTTTCATGCTGTAGGTGTTTGCAGCGCACACGAAACACGGACGGACAGAAAAGGGAACGAAACACAGCGCTGATCCCAACTGCATTCTGGAAAGCTACAGAGCCAAATTTGTCGATGCTATTTTCAAGGTATGAAAGTAACTCCTTCTGCGGAAGAGAGTAATACAAGTCCTTGAAATCTATAGAACATGCTTGCAAGTTCTTGTGATTCTGGCCTTCCAGAAACCCTATGACATCTACCGAGCTTTTAATCTGGAAAGGATCATCAAAAGGGATGGTCTTCAGCTTGTCTTGCAGGAATTGGGAAATTGCTTTCTGCCATGAACCTGTTTCTGACACGATTACTCTGAAAGGGCAACCGAGCTTGTGCGTCTTAGCGGAAAACATGAAATGAAGGCTATTGATTTCGGAGCTGTCAATACTTCGGCCTAAACGGGTCAGGTTCAGCCTCTCACACAATGTTTGGCTGTTTGTTTCAATTTTGGTAAGCGTACCTTAGAATCTTCACGGAACACTCCTCTGATGGCGTCAATGGCTTTCAGTCCGAACATTTACCTGGAGCACACAACAACGCCACCTTCTTTATCCTCCGGAAGAACACGCAGCTGGTTCTCGCATAAGAAGGATGTCACCTGCCGCACAGATAGATGTTTTCTTGTCGAATCCCGACGAAGAAGCAAGTCCACTACTTCCGAAACGCATCTGCTCCGTTCACTGTCTGGTGCCTTCCTCGCGACCTGATGGACCATGGCAAGCAACTCCGGTGCCGTCTTCCGAGGTTCTACGGCGAACTTGGGGCCCAATGCCAAGACATTCTTCACGTGCTCAGGTAGATGGACATCTCCAATAGTAGTGACGTCCCATCGAACCGTGCGAGGCTTCTCCGGGGCTGTGTTCCGAAGATACTGCAACGCTTGCTGCCACATGAACTCTGTCGTTTGTGAGGCGATGCGAAGGTATGCCTGGAAATCCCTGTCGGCTTGACGTTCTGGTGTGGTGGTGCGTAGCAACACATACAGGTCATTTTTGTAGATCCTTGCTTGTCTTCGCCACTCGGAGCGAAGTATCTTCATGAGGCGTATCCCATGGCTTGACGAGGGGGCGAACCCTCCTAGAATCGCCTTGACGTCATCCGGGAGGAACTTGTGCCTGAGGCAGAACGAAAGAGATCGTGATTTGCAGATGGCGACGGCAGCGAGACTAACCAAGACAGAAGGATGGGAAAGAGAAGAGACAGAGCCCGATGTACTTGAAATATAGGTCAGAATCGTCTTTTCTTGGGCTAGTTGGTTTTTCATGCTGCAGGTGTTTGCAGCGCACACGAAACACGGACGGACAGAAAAGGGAACGAAACACAGCGCTGATCCCAACTGCATTCTGGAAAGCTACAGAGCCAAATTTGGCGATGCTATTTTCAAGGTATGAAAGTAACTCCTTCTGCGGAAGAGAGTAATACAAGTCCTTAACATCTATAGAACATGCTTGCAAGTTCTTGTGATTCTGGCCTTCCAGAAACCCTATGACATATACCGAGCTTTTAATCTGGAAAGGATCATCAAAAGGGATGGTCTTCAGCTTGTCTTGCAGGAATTGGGAAATTGCTTTCTGCCATGAACCTGTTTCTGACACGATTACTCTGAAAGGGCAACCGAGCTTGTGCGTCTTAGCGGAAAACATGAAATGAAGGCTATTGATTTCGGAGCTGTCAATACTTCGGCCTAAACGGGTCAGGTTCAGCCTCTCACACAATGGTTTGGCTGTTTGTTTCAATTTTGGTAAGCGTACCTTAGAATCTTCACGGAACACTCCTCTGATGGCGTCAAGGGCTTTCAGTCCGAACATTTCCCTGGAGCACACAACAAGGCCACCTTCTTTATCCTCCGGAAGAACACGCAGCTGGTTCTCGCATCAGAAGGATGTCACCTGCCGCACAGGTAGATGTTTTCTTGTCGAATCCCGACGAAGAAGCACGTCCACTCCTTCCGAAACGCATCTGCTCCGTTCACTGTCTGGTGCCTTCCTCGCGACCTGATGGACCATGGCAAGCAACTCTGGTGCCGTCTTCCGAGGTTCTACGGCGAACTTGGGGCCCAATGCCAGGACATTCTTCACGTGCTCAGGTAGATGGACATCTCCAATAGTAGTGACGTCCCTTCGAACCGTGCGAGGCTTCTCCGGGGCTGTGTTCCGAAGATACTGCAACGCTTGCTGCCACATGAACTCTGTCGTTTGTGAGGCGATGCGAAGGTATGCCTGGAAATCCCTGTCGGCTTGACGTTCTGGTGTGGTGGTGCGTAGCAACACATACAGGTCATTTTTGTAGATCCTTGCTTGTCTTCGCCACTCGGAGCGAAGTATCTTCATGAGGCGTATCCCATGGCTTGACGAGGGGGCGAACCCTCCTAGAATCGCCTTGACGTCATCCGGGAGGAACTTGTGCCTGAGGCAGAACGAAAGAGATCGTGATTTGCAGATGGCGACGGCAGCGAGACTAACCAAGACAGAAGGATGGGAAAGAGAAGAGACAGAGCCCGATGTACTTGAAATATAGGTCAGAATCGTCTTTTCTTGGGCTAGTTGGTTTTTCGTGCTGTAGGTGCTTGCAGCGCACACGAAACACGGACGGACAGAAAAGGGAACGAAACACAGCGCTGATCCCAACTGCATTCTGGAAAGCTACAGAGCCAAATTTGTCGATGCTATTTTCAAGGTATGAAAGTAACTCCTTCTGCGGAAGAGAGTAATACAAGTCCTTAATATCTATAGAACATGCTTGCAAGTTCTTGTGATTCTGGCCTTCCAGAAACCCTATGACATATACCGAGCTTTTAATCTGGAAAGGATCATCAAAAGGGATGGTCTTCAGCTTGTCTTGCAGGAATTGGGAAATTGCTTTCTGCCATGAACCTGTTTCTGACACGATTACTCTGAAAGGGCAACCGAGCTTGTGCGTCTTAGCGGAAAACATGAAATGAAGGCTATTGATTTCGGAGCTGTCAATACTTCGGCCTAAACGGGTCAGGGTCAGCCTCTCACACAATGTTTTGGCTGTTTGTTTCAATTTTGGTAAGCGTACCTTAGAATCTTCACGGAATACTCCTCTGATGGCGTCAAGGGCTTTCAGTCCGAACGTTTCCCTGGAGCACACAACAAGGCCACCTTCTTTATCCTCCGGAAGAACACGCAGCTGGTTCTCGCATAAGAAGGATGTCACCTGCCGCACAGGTAGATGTTTTCTTGTCGAATCCCGACGAAGAAGCACGTCCACTCCTTCCGAAACGCATCTGCTCCGTTCACTGTCTGGCACCTTCCTCGCGACCTGATGGACCATGGCAAGCAACTCTGGTGCCGTCTTCCGAGGTTCTACGGCGAACTTGGGGCCCAATGCCAGGACATTCTTCACGTGCTCAGGTAGATGGACATCTCCAATAGTAGTGACGTCCCTTCGAACCGTGCGAGGCTTCTCCGGGGCTGTGTTCCGAAGATACTGCAACGCTTGCTGCCACATGAACTCTGTCGTTTGTGAGGCGATGCGAAGGTATGCCTGGAAATCCCTGTCGGCTTGACGTTCTAGTGTGGTGGTGCGTAGCAACACATACAGGTCATTTTTGTAGATCCTTGCTTGTCTTCGCCACTCGGAGCGAAGTATCTTCATGAGGCGTATCCCATGGCTTGACGAGGGGGCGAACCCTCCTAGAATCGCCTTGACGTCATCCGGGAGGAACTTGTGCCTGAGGCAGAACGAAAGAGATCGTGATTTGCAAATGGCGACGGCAGCGAGACTAACCAAGACAGAAGGATGGGAAAGAGAAGAGACAGAGCCCGATGTACTTGAAATATAGGTCAGAATCGTCTTTTCTTGGGCTAGTTGGTTTTTCGTGCTGTAGGTGCTTGCAGCGCACACGAAACACGGACGGACAGAAAAGGGAACGAAACACAGCGCTGATCCCAACTGCATTCTGGAAAGCTACAGAGCCAAATTTGTCGATGCTATTTTCAAGGTATGAAAGTAACTCCTTCTGCGGAAGAGAGTAATACAAGTCCTTAATATCTATAGAACATGCTTGCAAGTTCTTGTGATTCTGGCCTTCCAGAAACCCTATGACATCTACCGAGCTTTTAATCTGGAAAGGATAATCAAAAGGGATGGTCTTCAGCTTGTCTTGCAGGAATTGGGAAATTGCTTTCTGCCATGAACCTGTTTCTGACACGATTACTCTGAAAGGGCAACCGAGCTTGTGCGTCTTAGCGGAAAACATGAAATGAAAGCTATTGATTTCGGAGCTGTCAATACTTCGGCCTAAACGGGTCAGGTTCAGCCTCTCACACAATGTTTTGGCTGTTTGTTTCAATTTTGGTAAGCGTACCTTAGAATCTTCACGGAACACTCTTCTGATGGCGTCAAGGGCTTTCAGTCCGAACATTTCCCTGGAGCACACAACAAGGCCACCTTCTTTATCCTCCGGAAGAACACGCAGCTGGTTCTCGCATAAGAAGGATGTCACCTGCCGCACAGGTAGATGTTTTCTTGTCGAATCCCGACGAAGAAGCACGTCCACTCCTTCCGAAACGCATCTGCTCCGTTCACTGTCTGGTGCCTTCCTCGCGACCTGATGGACCATGGCAAGCAACTCCGGTGCCGTCTTCCGAGGTTCTACGGCGAACTTGGGGCCCAATGCCAGGACATTCTTCACGTGCTCAGGTAGATGGACATCTCCAATAGTAGTGACGTCCCTTCGAACCGTGCGAGGCTTCTCCGGGGCTGTGTTCCGAAGATACTGCAACGCTTGCTGCCACATGAACTCTGTCGTTTGTGAGGCGATGCGAAGGTATGCCTGGAAATCCCTGTCGGCTTGACGTTCTGGTGTGGTGGTGCGTAGCAACACATACAGGTCATTTTTGTAGATCCTTGCTTGTCTTCGCCACTCGGAGCGAAGTATCTTCATGAGGCGTATCCCATGGCTTGACGAGGGGGCGAACCCTCCTAGAATCGCCTTGACGTCATCCGGGAGGAACTTGTGCCTGAGGCAGAACGAAAGAGATCGTGATTTGCAGATGGCGACGGCAGCGAGACTAACCAAGACAAAAGGATGGGAAAGAGAAGAGACAGAGCCCGATGTACTTGAAATATAGGTCAGAATCGTCTTTTCTTGGGCTAGTTGGTTTTTCGTGCTGTAGGTGTTTGCAGCGCACACGAAACACGGACGGACAGAAAAGGGAACGAAAGACAGCGCTGATCCCAACTGCATTCTGGAAAGCTACAGAGCCAAATTTGTCGATGCTATTTTCAAGGTATGAAAGTAACTCCTTCTGAGAGGTATGAAAGAGAGTAATACAAGTCCTTAATATCTATAGAACATGCTTGCAAGTTCTTGTGATTCTGGCCTTCCAGAAACCCTATGACATCTTCCGAGCTTTTAATCTGGAAAGGATCATCAAAAGGGATGGTCTTCAGCTTGTCTTGCAGGAATTGGGAAATTGCTTTCTGCCATGAACCTGTTTCTGACACGATTACTCTGAAAGGGCAACCGAGCTTGCGCGTCTTAGCGGAAAACATGAAATGAAGGCTATTGATTTCGGAGCTGTCAATACTTCGGCCTAAACGGGTCAGGTTCAGCCTCTCACACAATGTTTTGGCTGTTTGTTTCAATTTTGGTAAGCGTACCTTAGAATCTTCACGGAACACTCTTCTGATGGCGTCAAGGGCTTTCAGTCCGAACATTTCCCTGGAGCACACAACAAGGCCAGCTTCTTTATCCTCCGGAAGAACACGCAGCTGGTTCTCGCATAAGAAGGATGTCATCTGCCGCACAGGTAGATGTTTTCTTGTCGAATCCCGACGAAGAAGCACGTCCACTCCTTCCGAAACGCATCTGCTCCGTTCACTGTCTGGTGCCTTCCTCGCGACCTGATGGACCATGGCAAGCAACTCTGGTGCCGTCTTCCGAGGTTCTACGGCGAACTTGGGGCCCAATGCCAGGACATTCTTCACGTGCTCAGGTAGATGGACATCTCCAATAGTAGAGACGTCCCTTCGAACCGTGCGAGGCTTCTCCGGGGCTGTGTTCCGAAGATACTGCAACGCTTGCTGCCACATGAACTCTGTCGTTTGTGAGGCGATGCGAAGGTATGCCTGGAAATCCCTGTCGGCTTGACATTCTGGTGTGGTGGTGCGTAGCAACACATACAGGTCATTTTTGTAGATCCTTGCTTTTCTTCGCTACTCGGAGCGAAGTATCTTCATGAGGCGTATCCCATGGCTTGACGAGGGGGCGAACCCTCCTAGAATCGCCTTGACGTCATCCGGGAGGAACTTGTGCCTGAGGCAGAACGAAAGAGATCGTGATTTGCAGATGGCGACGGCAGCTAGACTAACCAAGACAGAAGGATGGGAAAGAGAAGAGACAGAGCCCGATGTACTTGAAATATAGGTCAGAATCGTCTTTTCTTTGGCTAGTTGGTTTTTCGTGCTGTAGGTGTTTGCAGCGCACACGAAACACGGACGGACAGAAAAGGGAACGAAAGACAGCGCTGATCCCAACTGCATTCTGGAAAGCTACAGAGCCAAATTTGTCGATGCTATTTTCAAGGTATGAAAGCAACTCCTTCTGCGGAAGAGAGTAATACAAGTCCTTAATATCTATAGAACATGCTTGCAAGTTCTTGTGATTCTGGCCTTCCAGAAACCCTATGACATCTACCGAGCTTTTAATCTGGAAAGGATCATCAAAAGGGATGGTCTTCAGCTTGTCTTGCAGGAATTGGGAAATTGCTTTCTGTCATGAACCTGTTTCTGACACGATTACTCTGAAAGGGCAACCGAGCTTGTGCGTCTTAGCGGAAAACATGAAATGAAGGCTATTGATTTCGGAGCTGTCAATACTTCGGCCTAAACTGGTCAGGTTCAGCCTCTCACACAATGTTTTGGCTGTTTGTTTCAATTTTGGTAAGCGTACCTTAGAATCTTCACGGAACACTCTTCTGATGGCGTCAAGGGCTTTCAGTCCGAACATTTCCCTGGAGCACACAACAAGGCCACCTTCTTTATCCTCCGGAAGAACACGCAGCTGGTTCTCGCATAAGAAGGATGTCACCTGCCACACTGGTAGATGTTTTCTTGTCGAATCCCGACGAAGAAGCACGTCCACTCCTTCCGAAACGCATCTGCTCCGTTCACTGTCTGGTGCCTTCCTCGCGACCTGATGGACCATGGCAAGCAACTCCGGTGCCGTCTTCCGAGGTTCTACGGCGAACTTGGGGCCCAATGCCAGGACATTCTTCACGTGCTCAGGTAGATGGACATCTCCAATAGTAGTGACGTCCCTTCGAACCGTGCGAGGCTTCTCCGGGGCTGTGTTCCGAAGATACTGCAACGCTTGCTGCCACATGAACTCTGTCGTTTGTGAGGCGATGCGAAGGTATGCCTGGAAATCCCTGTCGGCTTGACGTTCTGGTGTGGTGGTGCGTAGCAACTCATACAGGTCATTTTTGTAGATCCTTGCTTGTCTTCGCCACTCGGAGGGAAGTATCTTCATGAGGCGTATCCCATGGCTTGACGAGGGGGCGAACCCTCCTAGAATCGCCTTGACATCATCCGGGAGGAACTTGTGCCTGAGGCAGAACGAAAGAGACCGTGATTTGCAGATGGCGACGGCAGCGAGACTAACAAAGACAGAAGGATGGGAAAGAGAAGAGACAGAGCCCGATGTACTTGAAATATAGGTCAGAATCGTCTTTTCTTGGGCTAGTTGGTTTTTCGTGCTGTAGGTGTTTGCAGCGCACACGAAACACGGACGGACAGAAAAGGGAACGAAAGACAGCGCTGATCCCAACTGCATTCTGGAAAGCTACAGAGCCAAATTTGTCGATGCTATTTTCAAGGTATGAAAGTAACTCCTTCTGCGGAAGAGAGTAATACAAGTCCTTAATATCTATAGAACATGCTTGCAAGTTCTTATGATTCTGGCCTTCCAGAAACCCTATGACATCTACCGAGCTTTTAATCTGGAAAGGATCATCAAAAGGGATGGTCTTCAGCTTGTCTTGCAGGAATTGGGAAATTGCTTTCTGCCATGAACCTGTTTCTGACACGATTACTCTGAATGGGCAAACGAGCTTGTGCGTCTTGGCGGAAAACATGAAATGAAGGTTATTGATTTCGGAGCTGTCAATACTTCGGCCTAAACGGGTCAGGGTCATCCTCTCACACAATGTTTTGGCTGTTTGTTTCAATTTTGGTAAGCGTACCTTAGAATCTTCACGGAATACTCCTCTGATGGCGTCAAGGGCTTTCAGTCCGAACGTTTCCCCGGAGCACACAACAAGGCCACCTTCTTTATCCTCCGGAAGAACACGCAGCTGGTTCTCGCATAAGAAGGATGTCACCTGCCGCACTGGTAGATGTTTTCTTGTCGAATCCCGACGAAGAAGCACGTCCACTCCTTCCGAAACGCATCTGCTCCGTTCACTGTCTGGCACCTTCCTCGCGACCTGATGGACCATGGCAAGCAACTCCGGTGCCGTCTTCCGAGGTTCTACGGCGAACTTGGGGCCCAATGCCAGGACATTCTTCACGTGCTCAGGTAGATGGACATCTCCAATAGTAGTGACGTCCCTTCGAACCGTGCGAGGCTTCTCCGGGGCTGTGTTCCGAAGATACTGCAACGCTTGCTGCCACATGAACTCTGTCGTTTGTGAGGCGATGCGAAGGTATGCCTGGAAATCCCTGTCGGCTTGACGTTCTAGTGTGGTGGTGCGTAGCAACACATACAGGTCATTTTTGTAGATCCTTGCTTGTCTTCGCCACTCGGAGCGAAGTATCTTCATGAGGCGTATCCCATGGCTTGACGAGGGGGCGAACCCTCCTAGAATCGCCTTGACGTCATCCGGGAGGAACTTGTGCCTGAGGCAGAACGAAAGAGATCGTGATTTGCAAATGGCGACGGCAGCGAGACTAACCAAGACAGAAGGATGGGAAAGAGAAGAGACAGAGCCCGATGTACTTGAAATATAGGTCAGAATCGTCTTTTCTTGGGCTAGTTGGTTTTTCGTGCTGTAGGTGCTTGCAGCGCACACGAAACACGGACGGACAGAAAAGGGAACGAAACACAGCGCTGATCCCAACTGCATTCTGGAAAGCTACAGAGCCAAATTTGTCGATGCTATTTTCAAGGTATGAAAGTAACTCCTTCTGCGGAAGAGAGTAATACAAGTCCTTAATATCTATAGAACATGCTTGCAAGTTCTTGTGATTCTGGCCTTCCAGAAACCCTATGACATCTACCGAGCTTTTAATCTGGAAAGGATCATCAAAAGGGATGGTCTTCAGCTTGTCTTGCAGGAATTGGGAAATTGCTTTCTGCCATGAACCTGTTTCTGACACGATTACTCTGAAAGGGCAACCGAGCTTGGGCGTCTTAGCGGAAAACATGAAATGAAGGCTATTGATTTCGGAGCTGTCAATACTTCGGCCTAAACGGGTCAGGTTCAGCCTCTCACACAATGTTTTGGCTGTTTGTTTCAATTTTGGTAAGCGTACCTTAGAATCTTCACGGAACACTCTTCTGATGGCGTCAAGGGCTTTCAGTCCGAACATTTCCCTGGAGCACACAACAAGGCCACCTTCTTTATCCTCCGGAAGAACACGCAGCTGGTTCTCGCATAAGAAGGATGTCACCTGCCGCACAGGTAGATGTTTTCTTGTCGAATCCCGACGAAGAAGCACGTCCACTCCTTCCGAAACGCATCTGCTCCGTTCACTGTCTGGTGCCTTCCTCGCGACCTGATGGACCATGGCAAGCAACTCCGGTGCCGTCTTCCGAGGTTCTACGGCGAACTTGGGGCCCAATGCCAGGACATTCTTCACGTGCTCAGGTAGATGGACATCTCCAATAGTAGTGACGTCCCTTCGAACCGTGCGAGGCTTCTCCGGGGCTGTGTTCCGAAGATACTGCAACGCTTGCTGCCACATGAACTCTGTCGTTTGTGAGGCGATGCGAAGGTATGCCTGGAAATCCCTGTCGGCTTGACGTTCTGGTGTGGTGGTGCGTAGCAACACATACAGGTCATTTTTGTAGATCCTTGCTTGTCTTCGCCACTCGGAGCGAAGTATCTTCATGAGGCGTATCCCATGGCTTGACGAGGGGGCGAACCCTCCTAGAATCGCCTTGACGTCATCCGGGAGGAACTTGTGCCTGAGGCAGAACGAAAGAGATCGTGATTTGCAGATGGCGACGGCAGCGAGACTAACCAAGACAAAAGGATGGGAAAGAGAAGAGACAGAGCCCGATGTACTTGAAATATAGGTCAGAATCGTCTTTTCTTGGGCTAGTTGGTTTTTCGTGCTGTAGGTGTTTGCAGCGCACACGAAACACGGACGGACAGAAAAGGGAACGAAAGACAGCGCTGATCCCAACTGCATTCTGGAAAGCTACAGAGCCAAATTTGTCGATGCTATTTTCAAGGTATGAAAGTAACTCCTTCTGAGAGGTATGAAAGAGAGTAATACAAGTCCTTAATATCTATAGAACATGCTTGCAAGTTCTTGTGATTCTGGCCTTCCAGAAACCCTATGACATCTTCCGAGCTTTTAATCTGGAAAGGATCATCAAAAGGGATGGTCTTCAGCTTGTCTTGCAGGAATTGGGAAATTGCTTTCTGCCATGAACCTGTTTCTGACACGATTACTCTGAAAGGGCAACCGAGCTTGCGCGTCTTAGCGGAAAACATGAAATGAAGGCTATTGATTTCGGAGCTGTCAATACTTCGGCCTAAACGGGTCAGGTTCAGCCTCTCACACAATGTTTTGGCTGTTTGTTTCAATTTTGGTAAGCGTACCTTAGAATCTTCACGGAACACTCTTCTGATGGCGTCAAGGGCTTTCAGTCCGAACATTTCCCTGGAGCACACAACAAGGCCAGCTTCTTTATCCTCCGGAAGAACACGCAGCTGGTTCTCGCATAAGAAGGATGTCACCTGGCGCACAGGTAGATGTTTTCTTGTCGAATCCCGACGAAGAAGCACGTCCACTCCTTCCGAAACGCATCTGCTCCGTTCACTGTCTGGTGCCTTCCTCGCGACCTGATGGACCATGGCAAGCAACTCCGGTGCCGTCTTCCGAGGTTCTACGGCGAACTTGGGGCCCAATGCCAGGACATTCTTCACGTGCTCAGGTAGATGGACATCTCCAATAGTAGAGACGTCCCTTCGAACCGTGCGAGGCTTCTCCGGGGCTGTGTTCCGAAGATACTGCAACGCTTGCTGCCACATGAACTCTGTCGTTTGTGAGGCGATGCGAAGGTATGCCTGGAAATCCCTGTCGGCTTGACATTCTGGTGTGGTGGTGCGTAGCAACACATACAGGTCATTTTTGTAGATCCTTGCTTGTCTTCGCCACTCGGAGCGAAGTATCTTCATGAGGCGTATCCCATGGCTTGACGAGGGGGCGAACCCTCCTAGAATCGCCTTGACGTCATCCGGGAGGAACTTGTGCCTGAGGCAGAACGAAAGAGATCGTGATTTGCAGATGGCGACGGCAGCTAGACTAACCAAGACAGAAGGATGGGAAAGAGAAGAGACGGAGCCCGATGTACTTGAAATATAGGTCAGAATCGTCTTTTCTTTGGCTAGTTGGTTTTTCGTGCTGTAGGTGTTTGCAGCGCACACGAAACACGGACGGACAGAAAAGGGAACGAAAGACAGCGCTGATCCCAACTGCATTCTGGAAAGCTACAGAGCCAAATTTGTCGATGCTATTTTCAAGGTATGAAAGCAACTCCTTCTGCGGAAGAGAGTAATACAAGTCCTTAATATCTATAGAACATGCTTGCAAGTTCTTGTGATTCTGGCCTTCCAGAAACCCTATGACATCTACCGAGCTTTTAATCTGGAAAGGATCATCAAAAGGGATGGTCTTCAGCTTGTCTTGCAGGAATTGGGAAATTGCTTTCTGCCATGAACCTGTTTCTGACAAGATTACTCTGAAAGGGCAACCGAGCTTGTGCGTCTCAGCGGAAAACATGAAATGAAGGCTATTGATTTCGGAGCTGTCAATACTTCGGCCTAAACGGGTCAGGTTCAGCCTCTCACAAAATGTTTTGGCTCTTTGTTTCAATTTTGGTAAGCGTACCTTAGAATCTTCACGGAACACTCCTCTGATGGCGTCAAGGGCTTTCAGTCCGAACGTTTCCCTGGAGCACAAAACAAGGCCACCTTCTTTATCCTCCGGAAGAACACGTAGCTGGTTCTCGCATAAGAAGGATGTAACCTGCCGCACAGGTAGATGTTTTCTTTTCGAATCCCGACGAAGAAGCACGTCCACTCCTTCCGAAACGCATCTGCTCCGTTCACTGTCTGGTGCCTTCCTCGCGACCTGATGGACCATGGCAAGCAACTCCGGTGCCGTCTTCCGAGGTTCTACGGCGAACTTGGGGCCCAATCCCAGGACATTCTTCACGTGCTCAGGTAGATGGACATCTCCAATAGTAGTGACGTCCCTTCGAACCGTGCGAGGCTTCTCCGGGGCTGTGTTCCGAATATACTGCAACGCTTGCTGCCACATGAACTCTGTCGTTTGTGAGGCGATGCGAAGGTATGCCTGAAAATCCCTGTCGGCTTGACGTTCTGGTGTGGTGGTGCGTAGCAACACATACAGGTCATTTTTGTAGATCCTTGCTTGTCTTCGCCACTCGGAGCGAAGTAACTTCATGAGGCGTATCCCATGGCTTGACGAGGGGGCGAACCCTCCTAGAATCGCCTTGACGTCATCCGGGAGGAACTTGTGCCTGAGGCAGAACGAAAGAGATCGTGATTTGCAGATGGCGACGGCAGCGAAACTAACCAAGACAGAAGGATGGGAAAGAGAAGAGACAGAGCCCGATGTACTTGAAATATAGGTCAGAATCGTCTTTTCTTGGGCTAGTTGGTTTTTCATGCTGTAGGTGTTTGCAGCGCACACGAAACACGGACGGACAGAAAAGGGAACGAAACACAGCGCTGATCCCATCTGCATTCTGGAAAGCTACAGAGCCAAATTTGTCGATGCTATTTTCAAGGTATGAAAGTAACTCCTTCTGCGGAAGAGAGTAATACAAGTCCTTAATATCTATAGAACATGCTTGCAAGTTCTTGTGATTCTGGCCTTCCGGAAACCCTAAGACATCTACCGAGCTTTTAATCTGGAAAGGATCATCAAAAGGGATGGTCTTCAGCTTGTCTTGCAGGAATTGGGAAATTGCTTTCTGCCATGAACCTGTTTCTGACACGATTACTCTGAAAGGGCAACCGAGCTTGTGCGTCTTAGCGGAAAACATGAAATGAAGGCTATTGATTTCGGAGCTGTCAATACTTCGGCCTAAACGGGTCAGGTTCAGCCTCTCACGCAATGTTTTGGCTGTTTGTTTCAATTTTGGTAAGCGTACCTTAGAATCTTCACGGAACACTCCTCTGATGGCGTCAAGGGCTTTCAGTCCGAACGTTTCCTTGGAGCACAAAACAAGGCCACCTTCTTTATCCTCCGGAAGAACACGCAGCTGGTTCTCGCATAAGAAGGATGTCACCTGCCACACAGGTAGATGTTTTCTTGTCGAATCCCGACGAAGAAGCACGTCCACTCCTTGCGAAACGCATCTGCTCCGTTCACTGTCTGGTGCCTTCCTCGCGACCTGATGGACCATGGCAAGCAACTCCGGTGCCGTCTTCCGAGGTTCTACGGCGAACTTGGGGCCCAATGCCAGGACATTCTTCACGTGCTCAGGTAGATGGACATCTCCAATAGGAGTGACGTCCCTTCGAACCGTGCGAGGCTTCTCCGGTGCTGTGTTCCGAAGATACTGCAACGCTTGCTGCCACATGAACTCTGTCGTTTGTGAGGCGATGCGAAGGTATGCCTGGAAATCCCTGTCGGCTTGACGTTCTGGTGTGGTGGTGCGTAGCAACACATACAGGTCATTTTTGTAGATCCTTGCTTGTCTTCGCCACTCGGAGCGAAGTATCTTCATGAGGCGTATCCCATGGCTTGACGAGGGGGCGAACCCTTCTAGAATCGCCTTGACGTCATCCGGGAGGAACGTGTGCCTGAGGCAGAACGAAAGAGATCGTGATTTGCAGATGGTGACGGCAGCGAGACTAACCAAGACAGAAGGATGGGAAAGAGAAGAGACAGAGCCCGATGTACTTGAAATATAGGTCAGAATCGTCTTTTCTTGGGCTAGTTGGTTTTTCGTGCTGTAGGTGTTTGCAGCGCACACGAAACACGGACGGACAGAAAAGGGAACGAAAGACAGCGCTGATCCCAACTGCATTCTAAAAAGCTACAGAGCCAAATTTGTCGATGCTATTTTCAAGGTATGAAAGTAACTCCTTCTGCGGAAGAGAGTAATACAAGTCCTTAATATCTATAAAACATGCTTGCAAGTTCTTCTGATTCTGGCCTTCCAGAAACCCTATGACATCTACCGAGCTTTTAATCTGGATAGGATCATCAAAAGGGATGGTCTTCAGCTTGTCTTGCAGGAATTGGGAAATTGCTTTCTGCCATGAACCTGTTTCTGACACGATTACTCTGAAAGGGCAACCGAGCTTGTGCATCTTAGCGGAAAACATGAAATGAAGGCTATTGATTTCGGAGCTGTCAATACTTCGGCCTAAACGGGTCAGGTTCAGCCTCTCACACAATGTTTTGGCTGTTTGTTTCAATTTTGGTAAGCGTACCTTAGAATCTTCACGGAACACTCCTCTGATGGCGTCAAGGGCTTTCAGTCCGAACATTTCCCTGGAGCACACAACAAGGCCACCGTCTTTATCCTCCGGAAGAACACGCAGCTGGTTCTCGCATAAAAAGGATGTCACCTGCCGCACAGGTAGATGTTTCCTTGTCGAATCCCGACGAAGAAGCACGTCCACTCCTTCCGAAACGCATCTGCTCCGTTCACTGTCTGGTGCCTTCCTCGCGACCTGATGGACCATGTCAAGCAACTCTGGTGCCTTCTTCCGAGGTTCTGCGGCGAACTAGGGGCCCAAGGCCAGGACATTCTTCACGTGCTCAGGTAGATGGACATCTCCAATAGTAGTGACGTCCCTTCGAACCGTGCGAGGCTTCTCCGGGGCTGTGTTCCGAAGATACTGCAACGCTTGCTGCCACATGAACTCTGTCGTTTGTGAGGCGATGCGAAGGTATGCCTGGAAAGCCCTGTCGGCTTGACGTTCTGGCGTGGTGGTGCGTAGCAACACATACAGGTCATTTTTGTAGATCCTTGCTTGTCTTCGCCACTCGGAGCGAAGTATCTTCATGAGGCGTATCCCATGGCTTGACGAGGGGGCGAACCCTCCTAGAATCGCCTTGACGTCATCCGGGAGGAACTTGTGCCTGAGGCAGAACGAAAGAGATCGTGATTTGCAGATGGCGACGGCAGCGAGACTAACCAAGACAGAAGGATGGGAAAGAGAAGAGACAGAGCCCGATGTACTTGAAATATAGGTCAGAATCGTCTTTTCTTGGGCTAGTTGGTTTTTCGTGCTGTAGGTGTTTGCAGCGCACACGAAACCCGGACGGACAGAAAAGGGAACGAAACACAGCGCTGATCCCAACTGCATTCTGGAAAGCTACAGAGCCGAATTTGTCGATGCTATTTTCAAGGTATGAAAGTAACTCCTTCTGCGGAAGAGAGTAATACAAGTCCTTAATATCTATAGAACATGCTTGCAAGTTCTTGTGATTCTGGCCTTCTAGAAACCCTATGACATCTACCGAGCTTTTAATCTGGAAAGGATCATCAAAAGGGATGGTCTTCAGCTTGTCTTGCAGGAATTGGGAAATTGCTTTCTGCCATGAACCTGTTTCTGACACGATTACTCTGAAAGGGCAACCGAGCTTGTGCGTCTTAGCGGAAAACATGAAATGAAGGCTATTGATTTCGGAGCTGTCAATACTTCGGCCTAAACGGGTCAGGTTCAGCCTTTCACACAATGTTTTGGCTGTTTGTTTCAATTTTGGTAAGCGTACCTTAGAATCTTCACGGAACACTCCTCTGATGGCGTCAAGGGCTTTCAGTCCGAACGTTTCCCTGGAGCACAAAACAAGGCCACCTTCTTTATCCTCCGGAAGAACACGCAGCTGGTTCTCGCATACGAAGGATGTCACGTGCCGCACAGGTAGATGTTTTCTCGTTGAATCCCGACGAAGAAGCACGTCCACTCCTTCCGAAACGCATCTGCTCCGTTCACTGTTTGGTGCCTTCCTCGCGACCTGATGGACCACGGCAAGCAACTCCGGTGCCGTCTTCCGAGGTTCTACGGCGAACTTGGGGCCCAATGCCAGGACATTCTTCACGTGCTCAGGTAGATGGACATCTCCAATAGTAGTGACGTCCCTTCGAACCGTGCGAGGCTTCTCCGGGGCTGTGTTCCGAAGATACTGCAACGCTTGCTGCCACATGAACTCTGTCGTTTGTGAGGCGATGCGAAGGTATGCCTGGAAATCCCTGTCGGCTTGACGTTCTGGTGTGGTGGTGCGTAGCAACACATACAGGTCATTTTTGTAGATCCTTGCTTGTCTTCGCCACTCGGAGCGAAGTATCTTCATGAGGCGTATCCCATGGCTTGACCAGGGGGCGAACCCTCCTAGATTCGCCTTGACGTCATCCGGGAGGAACTTGTGCCTGAGGCAGAACGAAAGAGATCGTGATTTGCAGATGGCGACGGCAGCGAGACTAACCAAGACAGAAGGATGGGAAAGAGAAGAGACAGAGCCCGATGTACTTGAAATATAGGTCAGAATCGTCTTTTCTTGGGCTAGTTGGTTTTTCATGCTGTAGGTGTTTACAGCGCACACGAAACACGGACGGACAGAAAAGAGAACGAAAGACAGCGCTGATCCCAACTGCATTCTGGAAAGCTACAGAGCCAAATTTGTCGATGGTTTTTTCAAGGTATGAAAGTAACTCCTTCTGCGGAAGAGAGTAATACAAGTCCTTAATATCTATAGAACATGCTTGCAAGTTCTTGTGATTCTGGCCTTCCAGAAACCCTATGACATCTACCGAGCTTTTAATCTGGAAAGGATCATCAAAAGGGATGGTCTTCAGCTTGTCTTGCAGGAATTGGGAAATTGCTTTCTGCCATGAACCTGTTTCTGACACGATTACTCTGAAAGGGCAACCGAGCTTGTGTGTCTTAGCGGAAAACATGAAATGAAGGCTATTGATTTCGGAGCTGTCAATACTTCGGCCTAAACGGGTCAGGTTCAGCCTCTCACACAATGTTTTGGCTGTTTGTTTCAATTTTGGTAAGCGTACCTTAAAATCTTCACGGAACACTCCTCTAATGGCGTCAAGGGCTTTCAGTCCGAACATTTCCCTGGAGCACACAACAAGGCCACCTTCTTTATCCTCCGGAAGAACACGCAGCTGGTTCTCGCATAAGAAGGATGTCACCTGCCGCACAGGTAGATGTTTTCTTGTCGAATCCCGACGAAGAAGCACGTCCACTCCTTCCGAAACGCATCTGCTCCGTTCACTGTCTGGTGCCTTCCTCGCGACCTGATGGACCATGGCAAGCAACTCCGGTGCCGTCTTCCGAGGTTCTACGGCGAACTTGGGGCCCAATGCCAGGACATTCTTCACGTGCTCAGGTAGATGGACATCTCCAATAGTAGTGACGTCCCTTCGAACCGTGCGAGGCTTCTCCGGGGCTGTGTTCCGAAGATACTGCAACGCTTGCTGCCACATGAACTCTGTCGTTTGTGAGGCGATGCGAAGGTATGCCTGGAAATCCCTGTCGGCTTGACGTTCTGGTGTGGTGGTGCGTAGCAACACATACAGGTCATTTTTGTAGATCCTTGCTTGTCTTCGCCACTCGGAGCGAAGTATCTTCATGAGGCGTATCCCATGGCTTGACCAGGGGGCGAACCCTCCTAGATTCGCCTTGACGTCATCCGGGAGGAACTTGTGCCTGAGGCAGAACGAAAGAGATCGTGATTTGCAGATGGCGACGGCAGCGAGACTAACCAAGACAGAAGGATGGGAAAGAGAAGAGACAGAGCCCGATGTACTTGAAATATAGGTCAGAATCGTCTTTTCTTGGGCTAGTTGGTTTTTCATGCTGTAGGTGTTTACAGCGCACACGAAACACGGACGGACAGAAAAGAGAACGAAAGACAGCGCTGATCCCAACTGCATTCTGGAAAGCTACAGAGCCAAATTTGTCGATGCTATTTTCAAGGTATGAAAGTAACTCCTTCTGAGAGGTATGAAAGAGAGTAATACAAGTCCTTAATATCTATAGAACATGCTTGCAAGTTCTTGTGATTCTGGCCTTCCAGAAACCCTATGACATCTTCCGAGCTTTTAATCTGGAAAGGATCATCAAAAGGGATGGTCTTCAGCTTGTCTTGCAGGAATTGGGAAATTGCTTTCTGCCATGAACCTGTTTCTGACACGATTACTCTGAAAGGGCAACCGAGCTTGCGCGTCTTAGCGGAAAACATGAAATGAAGGCTATTGATTTCGGAGCTGTCAATACTTCGGCCTAAACGGGTCAGGTTCAGCCTCTCACACAATGTTTTGGCTGTTTGTTTCAATTTTGGTAAGCGTACCTTAGAATCTTCACGGAACACTCTTCTGATGGCGTCAAGGGCTTTCAGTCCGAACATTTCCCTGGAGCACACAACAAGGCCACCTTCTTTATCCTCCGGAAGAACACGCAGCTGGTTCTCGCATAAGAAGGATGTCACCTGCCGCACAGGTAGATGTTTTCTTGTCGAATCCCGACGAAGAAGCACGTCCACTCCTTCCGAAACGCATCTGCTCCGTTCACTGTCTGGTGCCTTCCTCGCGACCTGATGGACCATGGCAAGCAACTCCGGTGCCGTCTTCCGAGGTTCTACGGCGAACTTGGGGCCCAATGCCAGGACATTCTTCACGTGCTCAGGTAGATGGACATCTCCAATAGTAGAGACGTCCCTTCGAACCGTGCGAGGCTTCTCCGGGGCTGTGTTCCGAAGATACTGCAACGCTTGCTGCCACATGAACTCTGTCGTTTGTGAGGCGATGCGAAGGTATGCCTGGAAATCCCTGTCGGCTTGACATTCTGGTGTGGTGGTGCGTAGCAACACATACAGGTCATTTTTGTAGATCCTTGCTTGTCTTCGCCACTCGGAGCGAAGTATCTTCATGAGGCGTATCCCATGGCTTGACGAGGGGGCGAACCCTCCTAGAATCGCCTTGACGTCATCCGGGAGGAACTTGTGCCTGAGGCAGAACGAAAGAGACCGTGATTTGCAGATGGCGACGGCAGCGAGACTAACCAAGACAGAAGGATGGGAAAGAGAAGAGACAGAGCCCGATGTACTCGAAATATAGGTCAGAATCGTCTTTTCTTGGGCTAGTTGGTTTTTCGTGCTGTAGGTGTTTGCAGCGCACACGAAACACGGACGGACAGAAAAGGGAACGAAAGACAGCGCTGATCCCAACTGCATTCTGGAAAGCTACAGAGCCAAATTTGTCGATGCTATTTTCAAGGTATGAAAGTAACTCCTTCTGCGGAAGAGAGTAATACAAGTCCTTAATATCTATAGAACATGCTTACAAGTTCTTATGATTCTGGCCTTCCAGAAACCCTATGACATCTACCGAGCTTTTAATCTGGAAAGGATCATCAAAAGGGATGGTCTTCAGCTTGTCTTGCAGGAATTGGGAAATTGCTTTCTGCCATGAACCTGTTTCTGACACGATTACTCTGAATGGGCAAACGAGCTTGTGCGTCTTGGCGGAAAACATGAAATGAAGGTTATTGATTTCGGAGCTGTCAATACTTCGGCCTAAACGGGTCAGGGTCAGCCTCTCACACAATGCTTTGGCTGTTTGTTTCAATTTTGGTAAGCGTACCTTAGAATCTTCACGGAATACTCCTCTGATGGCGTCAAGGGCTTTCAGTCCGAACGTTTCCCCGGAGCACACAACAAGGCCACCTTCTTTATCCTCCGGAAGAACACGCAGCTGGTTCTCGCATAAGAAGGATGTCACCTGCCGCACTGGTAGATGTTTTCTTGTCGAATCCCGACGAAGAAGCACGTCCACTCCTTCCGAAACGCATCTGCTCCGTTCACTGTCTGGTGCCTTCCTCGCGACCTGATGGACCATGGCAAGCAACTCCGATGCCGTCTTCCGAGGTTCTACGGCGAACTTGGGGCCCAATGCCAGGACATTCTTCACGTGCTCAGGTAGATGGACATCTCCAATAGTAGTGACGTCCCTTCGAACCGTGCGAGGCTTCTCCGGGGCTGTGTTCCGAAGATACTGCAACGCTTGCTGCCACATGAACTCTGTCGTTTGTGAGGCGATGCGAAGGTATGCCTGGAAAGCCCTGTCGGCTTGACGTTCTGGTGTGGTGGTGCGTAGCAACACATACAGGTCATTTTTGTAGATCCTTGCTTGTCTTCGCCACTCGGAGCGATGTATCTTCATGAGGCGTATCCCATGGCTTGACGAGGGGGCGAACCCTCCTAGAATCGCCTTGACGTCATCCGGGAGGAACTTGTGCCTGAGGCAGAACGAAAGAGATCGTGATTTGCAGATGGCGACGGCAGCGAGACTAACCAAGACAGAAGGATGGGAAAGAGAAGAGACAGAGCCCGATGTACTTGAAATATAGGTCAGAATCGTCTTTTCTTGGGCTAGTTGGTTTTTCGTGCTGTAGGTGTTTGCAGCGCACACGAAACACGGACGGACAGAAAAGGGAACGAAACACAGCGCTGATCCCAACTGCATTCTGGAAAGCTACAGAGCCAAATTTGTCGATGCTATTTTCAAGGTATGAAAGTAACTCCTTCTGCGGAAGAGAGTAATACAAGTCCTTAATGTCTATAGAACATGCTTGCAAGTTCTTGTGATTCTGGCCTTCCAGAAACCCTATGACATCTACCGAGCTTTTAATCTGGATAGGATCATCAAAAGGGATGGTCTTCAGCTTGTCTTGCAGGAATTGGGAAATTGCTTTCTGCCATGAACCTGTTTCTGACAAGATTACTCTGAAAGGGCAACCGAGCTTGTGCGTCTTAGCGGAAAACATGAAATGAAGGCTATTGATTTCGGAGCTGTCAATACTTCGGCCTAAACGGGTCAGGTTCAGCCTCTCACGCAATGTTTTGGCTCTTTGTTTCAATTTTGGTAAGCGTACCTTAGAATCTTCACGGAACACTCCTCTGATGGCGTCAAGGGCTTTCAGTCCGAACGTTTCCCTGGAGCACAAAACAAGGCCACCTTCTTTATCCTCCGGAAGAACACGTAGCTGGTTCTCGCATAAGAAGGATGTAACCTGCCGCACAGGTAGATGTTTTCTTTTCGAATCCCGACGAAGAAGCACGTCCACTCCTTCCGAAACGCATCTGCTCCGTTCACTGTCTGGTGCCTTCCTCGCGACCTGATGGACCATGGCAAGCAACTCCGGTGCCGTCTTCCGAGGTTCTACGGCGAACTTGGGGCCCAATCCCAGGACATTCTTCACGTGCTCAGGTAGATGGACATCTCCAATAGTAGTGACGTCCCTTCGAACCGTGCGAGGCTTCTCCGGGGCTGTGTTCCGAATATGCTGCAACGCTTGCTGCCACATGAACTCTGTCGTTTGTGAGGCGATGCGAAGGTATGCCTGAAAATCCCTGTCGGCTTGACGTTCTGGTGTGGTGGTGCGTAGCAACACATACAGGTCATTTTTGTAGATCCTTGCTTGTCTTCGCCACTCGGAGCGAAGTAACTTCATGAGGCGTATCCCATGGCTTGACGAGGGGTCGAACCCTCCTAGAATCGCCTTGACGTCATCCGGGAGGAACTTGTGCCTGAGGCAGAACGAAAGAGATCGTGATTTGCAGATGGCGACGGCAGCGAAACTAACCAAGACAGAAGGATGGGAAAGAGAAGAGACAGAGCCCGATGTACTTGAAATATAGGTCAGAATCGTCTTTTCTTGGGCTAGTTGGTTTTTCATGCTGTAGGTGTTTGCAGCGCACACGAAACACGGACGGACAGAAAAGGGAACGAAACACAGCGCTGATCCCATCTGCATTCTGGAAAGCTACAGAGCCAAATTTGTCGATGCTATTTTCAAGGTATGAAAGTAACTCCTTCTGCGGAAGAGAGTAATACAAGTCCTTAATATCTATAGAACATGCTTGCAAGTTCTTGTGATTCTGGCCTTCCGGAAACCCTAAGACATCTACCGAGCTTTTAATCTGGAAAGGATCATCAAAAGGGATGGTCTTCAGCTTGTCTTGCAGGAATTGGGAAATTGCTTTCTGCCATGAACCTGTTTCTGACACGATTACTCTGAAAGGGCAACCGAGCTTGTGCGTCTTAGCGGAAAACATGAAATGAAGGCTATTGATTTCGGAGCTGTCAATACTTCGGCCTAAACGGGTCAGGTTCAGCCTCTCACGCAATGTTTTGGCTGTTTGTTTCAATTTTGGTAAGCGTACCTTAGAATCTTCACGGAACACTCCTCTGATGGCGTCAAGGGCTTTCAGTCCGAACGTTTCCTTGGAGCACAAAACAAGGCCACCTTCTTTATCCTCCGGAAGAACACGCAGCTGGTTCTCGCATAAGAAGGATGTCACCTGCCACACAGGTAGATGTTTTCTTGTCGAATCCCGACGAAGAAGCACGTCCACTCCTTGCGAAACGCATCTGCTCCGTTCACTGTCTGGTGCCTTCCTCGCGACCTGATGGACCATGGCAAGCAACTCCGGTGCCGTCTTCCGAGGTTCTACGGCGAACTTGGGGCCCAATGCCAGGACATTCTTCACGTGCTCAGGTAGATGGACATCTCCAATAGGAGTGACGTCCCTTCGAACCGTGCGAGGCTTCTCCGGTGCTGTGTTCCGAAGATACTGCAACGCTTGCTGCCACATGAACTCTGTCGTTTGTGAGGCGATGCGAAGGTATGCCTGGAAATCCCTGTCGGCTTGACGTTCTGGTGTGGTGGTGCGTAGCAACACATACAGGTCATTTTTGTAGATCCTTGCTTGTCTTCGCCACTCGGAGCGAAGTATCTTCATGAGGCGTATCCCATGGCTTGACGAGGGGGCGAACCCTTCTAGAATCGCCTTGACGTCATCCGGGAGGAACGTGTGCCTGAGGCAGAACGAAAGAGATCGTGATTTGCAGATGGTGACGGCAGCGAGACTAACCAAGACAGAAGGATGGGAAAGAGAAGAGACAGAGCCCGATGTACTTGAAATATAGGTCAGAATCGTCTTTTCTTGGGCTAGTTGGTTTTTCGTGCTGTAGGTGTTTGCAGCGCACACGAAACACGGACGGACAGAAAAGGGAACGAAAGACAGCGCTGATCCCAACTGCATTCTAAAAAGCTACAGAGCCAAATTTGTCGATGCTATTTTCAAGGTATGAAAGTAACTCCTTCTGCGGAAGAGAGTAATACAAGTCCTTAATATCTATAAAACATGCTTGCAAGTTCTTCTGATTCTGGCCTTCCAGAAACCCTATGACATCTACCGAGCTTTTAATCTGGATAGGATCATCAAAAGGGATGGTCTTCAGCTTGTCTTGCAGGAATTGGGAAATTGCTTTCTGCCATGAACCTGTTTCTGACACGATTACTCTGAAAGGGCAACCGAGCTTGTGCATCTTAGCGGAAAACATGAAATGAAGGCTATTGATTTCGGAGCTGTCAATACTTCGGCCTAAACGGGTCAGGTTCAGCCTCTCACACAATGTTTTGGCTGTTTGTTTCAATTTTGGTAAGCGTACCTTAGAATCTTCACGGAACACTCCTCTGATGGCGTCAAGGGCTTTCAGTCCGAACATTTCCCTGGAGCACACAACAAGGCCACCGTCTTTATCCTCCGGAAGAACACGCAGCTGGTTCTCGCATAAAAAGGATGTCACCTGCCGCACAGGTAGATGTTTCCTTGTCGAATCCCGACGAAGAAGCACGTCCACTCCTTCCGAAACGCATCTGCTCCGTTCACTGTCTGGTGCCTTCCTCGCGACCTGATGGACCATGTCAAGCAACTCTGGTGCCTTCTTCCGAGGTTCTGCGGCGAACTAGGGGCCCAAGGCCAGGACATTCTTCACGTGCTCAGGTAGATGGACATCTCCAATAGTAGTGACGTCCCTTCGAACCGTGCGAGGCTTCTCCGGGGCTGTGTTCCGAAGATACTGCAACGCTTGCTGCCACATGAACTCTGTCGTTTGTGAGGCGATGCGAAGGTATGCCTGGAAAGCCCTGTCGGCTTGACGTTCTGGCGTGGTGGTGCGTAGCAACACATACAGGTCATTTTTGTAGATCCTTGCTTGTCTTCGCCACTCGGAGCGAAGTATCTTCATGAGGCGTATCCCATGGCTTGACGAGGGGGCGAACCCTCCTAGAATCGCCTTGACGTCATCCGGGAGGAACTTGTGCCTGAGGCAGAACGAAAGAGATCGTGATTTGCAGATGGCGACGGCAGCGAGACTAACCAAGACAGAAGGATGGGAAAGAGAAGAGACAGAGCCCGATGTACTTGAAATATAGGTCAGAATCGTCTTTTCTTGGGCTAGTTGGTTTTTCGTGCTGTAGGTGTTTGCAGCGCACACGAAACCCGGACGGACAGAAAAGGGAACGAAACACAGCGCTGATCCCAACTGCATTCTGGAAAGCTACAGAGCCGAATTTGTCGATGCTATTTTCAAGGTATGAAAGTAACTCCTTCTGCGGAAGAGAGTAATACAAGTCCTTAATATCTATAGAACATGCTTGCAAGTTCTTGTGATTCTGGCCTTCTAGAAACCCTATGACATCTACCGAGCTTTTAATCTGGAAAGGATCATCAAAAGGGATGGTCTTCAGCTTGTCTTGCAGGAATTGGGAAATTGCTTTCTGCCATGAACCTGTTTCTGACACGATTACTCTGAAAGGGCAACCGAGCTTGTGCGTCTTAGCGGAAAACATGAAATGAAGGCTATTGATTTCGGAGCTGTCAATACTTCGGCCTAAACGGGTCAGGTTCAGCCTTTCACACAATGTTTTGGCTGTTTGTTTCAATTTTGGTAAGCGTACCTTAGAATCTTCACGGAACACTCCTCTGATGGCGTCAAGGGCTTTCAGTCCGAACGTTTCCCTGGAGCACAAAACAAGGCCACCTTCTTTATCCTCCGGAAGAACACGCAGCTGGTTCTCGCATACGAAGGATGTCACGTGCCGCACAGGTAGATGTTTTCTCGTTGAATCCCGACGAAGAAGCACGTCCACTCCTTCCGAAACGCATCTGCTCCGTTCACTGTTTGGTGCCTTCCTCGCGACCTGATGGACCACGGCAAGCAACTCCGGTGCCGTCTTCCGAGGTTCTACGGCGAACTTGGGGCCCAATGCCAGGACATTCTTCACGTGCTCAGGTAGATGGACATCTCCAATAGTAGTGACGTCCCTTCGAACCGTGCGAGGCTTCTCCGGGGCTGTGTTCCGAAGATACTGCAACGCTTGCTGCCACATGAACTCTGTCGTTTGTGAGGCGATGCGAAGGTATGCCTGGAAATCCCTGTCGGCTTGACGTTCTGGTGTGGTGGTGCGTAGCAACACATACAGGTCATTTTTGTAGATCCTTGCTTGTCTTCGCCACTCGGAGCGAAGTATCTTCATGAGGCGTATCCCATGGCTTGACCAGGGGGCGAACCCTCCTAGATTCGCCTTGACGTCATCCGGGAGGAACTTGTGCCTGAGGCAGAACGAAAGAGATCGTGATTTGCAGATGGCGACGGCAGCGAGACTAACCAAGACAGAAGGATGGGAAAGAGAAGAGACAGAGCCCGATGTACTTGAAATATAGGTCAGAATCGTCTTTTCTTGGGCTAGTTGGTTTTTCATGCTGTAGGTGTTTACAGCGCACACGAAACACGGACGGACAGAAAAGAGAACGAAAGACAGCGCTGATCCCAACTGCATTCTGGAAAGCTACAGAGCCAAATTTGTCGATGGTTTTTTCAAGGTATGAAAGTAACTCCTTCTGCGGAAGAGAGTAATACAAGTCCTTAATATCTATAGAACATGCTTGCAAGTTCTTGTGATTCTGGCCTTCCAGAAACCCTATGACATCTACCGAGCTTTTAATCTGGAAAGGATCATCAAAAGGGATGGTCTTCAGCTTGTCTTGCAGGAATTGGGAAATTGCTTTCTGCCATGAACCTGTTTCTGACACGATTACTCTGAAAGGGCAACCGAGCTTGTGTGTCTTAGCGGAAAACATGAAATGAAGGCTATTGATTTCGGAGCTGTCAATACTTCGGCCTAAACGGGTCAGGTTCAGCCTCTCACACAATGTTTTGGCTGTTTGTTTCAATTTTGGTAAGCGTACCTTAAAATCTTCACGGAACACTCCTCTAATGGCGTCAAGGGCTTTCAGTCCGAACATTTCCCTGGAGCACACAACAAGGCCACCTTCTTTATCCTCCGGAAGAACACGCAGCTGGTTCTCGCATAAGAAGGATGTCACCTGCCGCACAGGTAGATGTTTTCTTGTCGAATCCCGACGAAGAAGCACGTCCACTCCTTCCGAAACGCATCTGCTCCGTTCACTGTCTGGTGCCTTCCTCGCGACCTGATGGACCATGGCAAGCAACTCCGGTGCCGTCTTCCGAGGTTCTACGGCGAACTTGGGGCCCAATGCCAGGACATTCTTCACGTGCTCAGGTAGATGGACATCTCCAATAGTAGTGACGTCCCTTCGAACCGTGCGAGGCTTCTCCGGGGCTGTGTTCCGAAGATACTGCAACGCTTGCTGCCACATGAACTCTGTCGTTTGTGAGGCGATGCGAAGGTATGCCTGGAAATCCCTGTCGGCTTGACGTTCTGGTGTGGTGGTGCGTAGCAACACATACAGGTCATTTTTGTAGATCCTTGCTTGTCTTCGCCACTCGGAGCGAAGTATCTTCATGAGGCGTATCCCATGGCTTGACCAGGGGGCGAACCCTCCTAGATTCGCCTTGACGTCATCCGGGAGGAACTTGTGCCTGAGGCAGAACGAAAGAGATCGTGATTTGCAGATGGCGACGGCAGCGAGACTAACCAAGACAGAAGGATGGGAAAGAGAAGAGACAGAGCCCGATGTACTTGAAATATAGGTCAGAATCGTCTTTTCTTGGGCTAGTTGGTTTTTCATGCTGTAGGTGTTTACAGCGCACACGAAACACGGACGGACAGAAAAGAGAACGAAAGACAGCGCTGATCCCAACTGCATTCTGGAAAGCTACAGAGCCAAATTTGTCGATGCTATTTTCAAGGTATGAAAGTAACTCCTTCTGAGAGGTATGAAAGAGAGTAATACAAGTCCTTAATATCTATAGAACATGCTTGCAAGTTCTTGTGATTCTGGCCTTCCAGAAACCCTATGACATCTTCCGAGCTTTTAATCTGGAAAGGATCATCAAAAGGGATGGTCTTCAGCTTGTCTTGCAGGAATTGGGAAATTGCTTTCTGCCATGAACCTGTTTCTGACACGATTACTCTGAAAGGGCAACCGAGCTTGCGCGTCTTAGCGGAAAACATGAAATGAAGGCTATTGATTTCGGAGCTGTCAATACTTCGGCCTAAACGGGTCAGGTTCAGCCTCTCACACAATGTTTTGGCTGTTTGTTTCAATTTTGGTAAGCGTACCTTAGAATCTTCACGGAACACTCTTCTGATGGCGTCAAGGGCTTTCAGTCCGAACATTTCCCTGGAGCACACAACAAGGCCACCTTCTTTATCCTCCGGAAGAACACGCAGCTGGTTCTCGCATAAGAAGGATGTCACCTGCCGCACAGGTAGATGTTTTCTTGTCGAATCCCGACGAAGAAGCACGTCCACTCCTTCCGAAACGCATCTGCTCCGTTCACTGTCTGGTGCCTTCCTCGCGACCTGATGGACCATGGCAAGCAACTCCGGTGCCGTCTTCCGAGGTTCTACGGCGAACTTGGGGCCCAATGCCAGGACATTCTTCACGTGCTCAGGTAGATGGACATCTCCAATAGTAGAGACGTCCCTTCGAACCGTGCGAGGCTTCTCCGGGGCTGTGTTCCGAAGATACTGCAACGCTTGCTGCCACATGAACTCTGTCGTTTGTGAGGCGATGCGAAGGTATGCCTGGAAATCCCTGTCGGCTTGACATTCTGGTGTGGTGGTGCGTAGCAACACATACAGGTCATTTTTGTAGATCCTTGCTTGTCTTCGCCACTCGGAGCGAAGTATCTTCATGAGGCGTATCCCATGGCTTGACGAGGGGGCGAACCCTCCTAGAATCGCCTTGACGTCATCCGGGAGGAACTTGTGCCTGAGGCAGAACGAAAGAGACCGTGATTTGCAGATGGCGACGGCAGCGAGACTAACCAAGACAGAAGGATGGGAAAGAGAAGAGACAGAGCCCGATGTACTCGAAATATAGGTCAGAATCGTCTTTTCTTGGGCTAGTTGGTTTTTCGTGCTGTAGGTGTTTGCAGCGCACACGAAACACGGACGGACAGAAAAGGGAACGAAAGACAGCGCTGATCCCAACTGCATTCTGGAAAGCTACAGAGCCAAATTTGTCGATGCTATTTTCAAGGTATGAAAGTAACTCCTTCTGCGGAAGAGAGTAATACAAGTCCTTAATATCTATAGAACATGCTTACAAGTTCTTATGATTCTGGCCTTCCAGAAACCCTATGACATCTACCGAGCTTTTAATCTGGAAAGGATCATCAAAAGGGATGGTCTTCAGCTTGTCTTGCAGGAATTGGGAAATTGCTTTCTGCCATGAACCTGTTTCTGACACGATTACTCTGAATGGGCAAACGAGCTTGTGCGTCTTGGCGGAAAACATGAAATGAAGGTTATTGATTTCGGAGCTGTCAATACTTCGGCCTAAACGGGTCAGGGTCAGCCTCTCACACAATGCTTTGGCTGTTTGTTTCAATTTTGGTAAGCGTACCTTAGAATCTTCACGGAATACTCCTCTGATGGCGTCAAGGGCTTTCAGTCCGAACGTTTCCCCGGAGCACACAACAAGGCCACCTTCTTTATCCTCCGGAAGAACACGCAGCTGGTTCTCGCATAAGAAGGATGTCACCTGCCGCACTGGTAGATGTTTTCTTGTCGAATCCCGACGAAGAAGCACGTCCACTCCTTCCGAAACGCATCTGCTCCGTTCACTGTCTGGTGCCTTCCTCGCGACCTGATGGACCATGGCAAGCAACTCCGATGCCGTCTTCCGAGGTTCTACGGCGAACTTGGGGCCCAATGCCAGGACATTCTTCACGTGCTCAGGTAGATGGACATCTCCAATAGTAGTGACGTCCCTTCGAACCGTGCGAGGCTTCTCCGGGGCTGTGTTCCGAAGATACTGCAACGCTTGCTGCCACATGAACTCTGTCGTTTGTGAGGCGATGCGAAGGTATGCCTGGAAAGCCCTGTCGGCTTGACGTTCTGGTGTGGTGGTGCGTAGCAACACATACAGGTCATTTTTGTAGATCCTTGCTTGTCTTCGCCACTCGGAGCGATGTATCTTCATGAGGCGTATCCCATGGCTTGACGAGGGGGCGAACCCTCCTAGAATCGCCTTGACGTCATCCGGGAGGAACTTGTGCCTGAGGCAGAACGAAAGAGATCGTGATTTGCAGATGGCGACGGCAGCGAGACTAACCAAGACAGAAGGATGGGAAAGAGAAGAGACAGAGCCCGATGTACTTGAAATATAGGTCAGAATCGTCTTTTCTTGGGCTAGTTGGTTTTTCGTGCTGTAGGTGTTTGCAGCGCACACGAAACACGGACGGACAGAAAAGGGAACGAAACACAGCGCTGATCCCAACTGCATTCTGGAAAGCTACAGAGCCAAATTTGTCGATGCTATTTTCAAGGTATGAAAGTAACTCCTTCTGCGGAAGAGAGTAATACAAGTCCTTAATGTCTATAGAACATGCTTGCAAGTTCTTGTGATTCTGGCCTTCCAGAAACCCTATGACATCTACCGAGCTTTTAATCTGGATAGGATCATCAAAAGGGATGGTCTTCAGCTTGTCTTGCAGGAATTGGGAAATTGCTTTCTGCCATGAACCTGTTTCTGACAAGATTACTCTGAAAGGGCAACCGAGCTTGTGCGTCTTAGCGGAAAACATGAAATGAAGGCTATTGATTTCGGAGCTGTCAATACTTCGGCCTAAACGGGTCAGGTTCAGCCTCTCACGCAATGTTTTGGCTCTTTGTTTCAATTTTGGTAAGCGTACCTTAGAATCTTCACGGAACACTCCTCTGATGGCGTCAAGGGCTTTCAGTCCGAACGTTTCCCTGGAGCACAAAACAAGGCCACCTTCTTTATCCTCCGGAAGAACACGTAGCTGGTTCTCGCATAAGAAGGATGTAACCTGCCGCACAGGTAGATGTTTTCTTTTCGAATCCCGACGAAGAAGCACGTCCACTCCTTCCGAAACGCATCTGCTCCGTTCACTGTCTGGTGCCTTCCTCGCGACCTGATGGACCATGGCAAGCAACTCCGGTGCCGTCTTCCGAGGTTCTACGGCGAACTTGGGGCCCAATCCCAGGACATTCTTCACGTGCTCAGGTAGATGGACATCTCCAATAGTAGTGACGTCCCTTCGAACCGTGCGAGGCTTCTCCGGGGCTGTGTTCCGAATATGCTGCAACGCTTGCTGCCACATGAACTCTGTCGTTTGTGAGGCGATGCGAAGGTATGCCTGAAAATCCCTGTCGGCTTGACGTTCTGGTGTGGTGGTGCGTAGCAACACATACAGGTCATTTTTGTAGATCCTTGCTTGTCTTCGCCACTCGGAGCGAAGTAACTTCATGAGGCGTATCCCATGGCTTGACGAGGGGTCGAACCCTCCTAGAATCGCCTTGACGTCATCCGGGAGGAACTTGTGCCTGAGGCAGAACGAAAGAGATCGTGATTTGCAGATGGCGACGGCAGCGAAACTAACCAAGACAGAAGGATGGGAAAGAGAAGAGACAGAGCCCGATGTACTTGAAATATAGGTCAGAATCGTCTTTTCTTGGGCTAGTTGGTTTTTCATGCTGTAGGTGTTTGCAGCGCACACGAAACACGGACGGACAGAAAAGGGAACGAAACACAGCGCTGATCCCATCTGCATTCTGGAAAGCTACAGAGCCAAATTTGTCGATGCTATTTTCAAGGTATGAAAGTAACTCCTTCTGCGGAAGAGAGTAATACAAGTCCTTAATATCTATAGAACATGCTTGCAAGTTCTTGTGATTCTGGCCTTCCGGAAACCCTAAGACATCTACCGAGCTTTTAATCTGGAAAGGATCATCAAAAGGGATGGTCTTCAGCTTGTCTTGCAGGAATTGGGAAATTGCTTTCTGCCATGAACCTGTTTCTGACACGATTACTCTGAAAGGGCAACCGAGCTTGTGCGTCTTAGCGGAAAACATGAAATGAAGGCTATTGATTTCGGAGCTGTCAATACTTCGGCCTAAACGGGTCAGGTTCAGCCTCTCACGCAATGTTTTGGCTGTTTGTTTCAATTTTGGTAAGCGTACCTTAGAATCTTCACGGAACACTCCTCTGATGGCGTCAAGGGCTTTCAGTCCGAACGTTTCCTTGGAGCACAAAACAAGGCCACCTTCTTTATCCTCCGGAAGAACACGCAGCTGGTTCTCGCATAAGAAGGATGTCACCTGCCACACAGGTAGATGTTTTCTTGTCGAATCCCGACGAAGAAGCACATTCCACTCCTTGCGAAACGCATCTGCTCCGTTCACTGTCTGGTGCCTTCCTCGCGACCTGATGGACCATGGCAAGCAACTCCGGTGCCGTCTTCCGAGGTTCTACGGCGAACTTGGGGCCCAATGCCAGGACATTCTTCACGTGCTCAGGTAGATGGACATCTCCAATAGGAGTGACGTCCCTTCGAACCGTGCGAGGCTTCTCCGGTGCTGTGTTCCGAAGATACTGCAACGCTTGCTGCGACATGAACTCTGTCGTTTGTGAGGCGATGCGAAGGTATGCCTGGAAATCCCTGTCGGCTTGACGTTCTGGTGTGGTGGTGCGTAGCAACACATACAGGTCATTTTTGTAGATCCTTGCTTGTCTTCGCCACTCGGAGCGAAGTATCTTCATGAGGCGTATCCCATGGCTTGACGAGGGGGCGAACCCTTCTAGAATCGCCTTGACGTCATCCGGGAGGAACGTGTGCCTGAGGCAGAACGAAAGAGATCGTGATTTGCAGATGGCGACGGCAGCGAGACTAACCAAGACAGAAGGATGGGAAAGAGAAGAGACAGAGCCCGATGTACTTGAAATATAGGTCAGAATCGTCTTTTCTTGGGCTAGTTGGTTTTTCGTGCTGTAGGTGTTTGCAGCGCACACGAAACACGGACGGACAGAAAAGGGAACGAAAGACAGCGCTGATCCCAACTGCATTCTAAAAAGCTACAGAGCCAAATTTGTCGATGCTATTTTCAAGGTATGAAAGTAACTCCTTCTGCGGAAGAGAGTAATACAAGTCCTTAATATCTATAGAACATGCTTGCAAGTTCTTCTGATTCTGGCCTTCCAGAAACCCTATGACATCTACCGAGCTTTTAATCTGGATAGGATCATCAAAAGGGATGGTCTTCAGCTTGTCTTGCAGGAATTGGGAAATTGCTTTCTGCCATGAACCTGTTTCTGACACGATTACTCTGAAAGGGCAACCGAGCTTGTGCATCTTAGCGGAAAACATGAAATGAAGGCTATTGATTTCGGAGCTGTCAATACTTCGGCCTAAACGGGTCAGGTTCAGCCTCTCACACAATGTTTTGGCTGTTTGTTTCAATTTTGGTAAGCGTACCTTAGAATCTTCACGGAACACTCCTCTGATGGCGACAAGGGCTTTCAGTCCGAACATTTCCCTGGAGCACACAACAAGGCCACCGTCTTTATCCTCCGGAAGAACACGCAGCTGGTTCTCGCATAAAAAGGATGTCACCTGCCGCACAGGTAGATGTTTCCTTGTCGAATCCCGACGAAGAAGCACGTCCACTCCTTCCGAAACGCATCTGCTCCGTTCACTGTCTGGTGCCTTCCTCGCGACCTGATGGACCATGTCAAGCAACTCTGGTGCCTTCTTCCGAGGTTCTGCGGCGAACTAGGGGCCCAAGGCCAGGACATTCTTCACGTGCTCAGGTAGATGGACATCTCCAATAGTAGTGACGTCCCTTCGAACCGTGCGAGGCTTCTCCGGGGCTGTGTTCCGAAGATACTGCAACGCTTGCTGCCACATGAACTCTGTCGTTTGTGAGGCGATGCGAAGGTATGCCTGGAAAGCCCTGTCGGCTTGACGTTCTGGCGTGGTGGTGCGTAGCAACACATACAGGTCATTTTTGTAGATCCTTGCTTGTCTTCGCCACTCGGAGCGAAGTATCTTCATGAGGCGTATCCCATGGCTTGACGAGGGGGCGAACCCTCCTAGAATCGCCTTGACGTCATCCGGGAGGAACTTGTGCCTGAGGCAGAACGAAAGAGATCGTGATTTGCAGATGGCGACGGCAGCGAGACTAACCAAGACAGAAGGATGGGAAAGAGAAGAGACAGAGCCCGATGTACTTGAAATATAGGTCAGAATCGTCTTTTCTTGGGCTAGTTGGTTTTTCGTGCTGTAGGTGTTTGCAGCGCACACGAAACCCGGACGGACAGAAAAGGGAACGAAACACAGCGCTGATCCCAACTGCATTCTGGAAAGCTACAGAGCCGAATTTGTCGATGCTATTTTCAAGGTATGAAAGTAACTCCTTCTGCGGAAGAGAGTAATACAAGTCCTTAATATCTATAGAACATGCTTGCAAGTTCTTGTGATTCTGGCCTTCTAGAAACCCTATGACATCTACCGAGCTTTTAATCTGGAAAGGATCATCAAAAGGGATGGTCTTCAGCTTGTCTTGCAGGAATTGGGAAATTGCTTTCTGCCATGAACCTGTTTCTGACACGATTACTCTGAAAGGGCAACCGAGCTTGTGCGTCTTAGCGGAAAACATGAAATGAAGGCTATTGATTTCGGAGCTGTCAATACTTCGGCCTAAACGGGTCAGGTTCAGCCTTTCACACAATGTTTTGGCTGTTTGTTTCAATTTTGGTAAGCGTACCTTAGAATCTTCACGGAACACTCCTCTGATGGCGTCAAGGGCTTTCAGTCCGAACATTTCCCTGGAGCACACAACAAGGCCACCTTCTTTATCCTCCGGAAGAACACGCAGCTGGTTCTCGCATACGAAGGATGTCACGTGCCGCACAGGTAGATGTTTTCTCGTTGAATCCCGACGAAGAAGCACGTCCACTCCTTCCGAAACGCATCTGCTCCGTTCACTGTTTGGTGCCTTCCTCGCGACCTGATGGACCACGGCAAGCAACTCCGGTGCCGTCTTCCGAGGTTCTACGGCGAACTTGGGGCCCAATGCCAGGACATTCTTCACGTGCTCAGGTAGATGGACATCTCCAATAGTAGTGACGTCCCTTCGAACCGTGCGAGGCTTCTCCGGGGCTGTGTTCCGAAGATACTGCAACGCTTGCTGCCACATGAACTCTGTCGTTTGTGAGGCGATGCGAAGGTATGCCTGGAAATCCCTGTCGGCTTGACGTTCTGGTGTGGTGGTGCGTAGCAACACATACAGGTCATTTTTGTAGATCCTTGCTTGTCTTCGCCACTCGGAGCGAAGTATCTTCATGAGGCGTATCCCATGGCTTGACCAGGGGGCGAACCCTCCTAGATTCGCCTTGACGTCATCCGGGAGGAACTTGTGCCTGAGGCAGAACGAAAGAGATCGTGATTTGCAGATGGCGACGGCAGCGAGACTAACCAAGACAGAAGGATGGGAAAGAGAAGAGACAGAGCCCGATGTACTTGAAATATAGGTCAGAATCGTCTTTTCTTGGGCTAGTTGGTTTTTCATGCTGTAGGTGTTTACAGCGCACACGAAACACGGACGGACAGAAAAGGGAACGAAAGACAGCGCTGATCCCAACTGCATTCTGGAAAGCTACAGAGCCAAATTTGTCGATGGTTTTTTCAAGGTATGAAAGTAACTCCTTCTGCGGAAGAGAGTAATACAAGTCCTTAATATCTATAGAACATGCTTGCAAGTTCTTGTGATTCTGGCCTTCCAGAAACCCTATGACATCTACCGAGCTTTTAATCTGGAAAGGATCATCAAAAGGGATGGTCTTCAGCTTGTCTTGCAGGAATTGGGAAATTGCTTTCTGCCATGAACCTGTTTCTGACACGATTACTCTGAAAGGGCAACCGAGCTTGTGTGTCTTAGCGGAAAACATGAAATGAAGGCTATTGATTTCGGAGCTGTCAATACTTCGGCCTAAACAGGTCAGGTTCAGCCTCTCACACAATGTTTTGGCTGTTTGTTTCAATTTTGGTAAGCGTACCTTAGAATCTTCACGGAACACTCCTCTAATGGCGTCAAGGGCTTTCAGTCCGAACATTTCCCTGGAGCACACAACAAGGCCACCTTCTTTATCCTCCGGAAGAACACGCAGCTGGTTCTCGCATAAGAAGGATGTCACCTGCCGCACAGGTAGATGTTTTCTTGTCGAATCCCGACGAAGAAGCACGTCCACTCCTTCCGAAGCGCATCTGCTCCGTTCACTGTCTGGTGCCTTCCTCTCGACCTGATGGACCATGGCAAGCAACTCTGGTGCCGTCTTCCGAGGTTCTACGGCGAACATGGGGCCCAATGCCAGGACATTCTTCACGTGCTCAGGTAGATGGACATCTCCAATAGTAGTGACGTCCCTTCGAACCGTGCGAGGCTTCTCCGGGGCTGTGTTCCGAAGATACTGCAACGCTTGCTGCCACATGAACTCTGTCGTTTGTGAGGCGATGCGAAGGTATGCCTGGAAAGCCCTGTCGGCTTGACGTTCTGGTGTGGTGGTGCGTAGCAACACATACAGGTCATTTTTGTACATCCTTGCTTGTCTTCGCCACTCGGAGCGAAGTATCTTCATGAGGCGTATCCCATGGCTTGACGAGGGGGCGAACCCTCCTAGAATCGCCTTGACGTCATCCGGGAGGAACTTGTGCCTGAGGCAGAACGAAAGAGATCGTGATTTGCAGATGGCGACGGCAGCGAGACTAACCAAGACAGAAGGATGGGAAAGAGAAGAGACAGAGCCCGATGTACCTAAAATATAGGTCAGAATCGTCTTTTCTTGGGCTATTTGGTTTTTGGTGCTGTAGGTGTTTGCAGCGCACACGAAACACGGACGGACAGAAAAGGGAACGAAACACAGCGCTGATCCCAACTGCATTCTGGAAAGCTACAGAGCCAAATTTGTCGATGCTATTTTCAAGGTATGAAAGTATCTCCTTCTGCGGAAGGAAGTAATACAAGTCCTTAATATCTATAGAACATGCTTGCAAGTTCTTGTGATTCTGGCCTTCTAGAAACCCTATGACATCTACCGAGCTTTTAATCGGGAAAGGATCATCAAAAGGGGTCGGTCTTCAGCTTGTCTTGCAGGAATTGGGAAATTGCTTTCTGCCATGAACCTGTTTCTGACACGATTACTCTGAAAGGGCAACCGAGCTTGTGCGTCTTAGCGGAAAACATGAAATGAAGGCTTTTCATATCGGAGCTGTCAATACTTCGGCCTAAACGGGTCAGGTTCAGCCTCTCACACAATGTTTTGGCTGTTTGTTTCAATTTTGGTAAGCGTACCTTAGAATCTTCACGGAACACTCCTCTGATGGCGTCAAGGGCTTTCAGTCCGAACTTTTCCCTGGAGCACAAAACAAGGCCACCTTCTTTATCCTCCGGAAGAACACGCAGCTGGTTCTCGCATAAGAAGGATGTCACCTGCCACACAGGTAGATGTTTTCTTGTCGAATTCCGACGAAGAAGCACGTCCACTCCTTGCGAAACGCATCTGCTCCGTTCACTGTCTGGTGCCTTCCTCGCGACCTGATGGACCATGGCAAGCAACTCCGGTGCCGTCTTCCGAGGTTCTACGGCGAACTTGGGGCCCAATGCCAGGACATTCTTCACGTGCTCAGGTAGATGGACATCTCCAATAGTAGTGACGTCCCTTCGAACCGTGCGAGGCTTCTCCGGGGCTGTGTTCCGAAGATACTGCAACGCTTGCTGCCACATGAACTCTGTCGTTTGTGAGGCGATGCGAAGGTATGCCTGGAAATCCCTGTCGGCTTGACGTTCTGGTGTGGTGGTGCGTAGCAACACATACAGGTCATTTTTGTAGATCCTAGCTTGTCTTCGCCACTCGGAGCGAAGTATCTTCATGAGGCGTATCCCATGGCTTGACGAGGGGGCGAACCCTTCTAGAATCGCCTTGACGTCATCCGGGAGGAACGTGTGCCTGAGGCAGAACGAAAGAGATCGTGATTTGCAGATGGCTACGGCAGCGAGACTAACCAAGACAGAAGGATGGGAAAGAGAAGAGACAGAGCCCGATGTACTTGAAATATAGGTCAGAATCGTCTTTTCTTGGGCTAGTTGGTTTTTCGTGCTGTAGGTGTTTGCAGCGCACACGAAACACGGACGGACAGAAAAGGGAACGAAAGACAGCGCTGATCCCAACTGCATTCTAAAAAGCTACAGAGCCAAATTTGTCGATGCTATTTTCAAGGTATGAAAGTAACTCCTTCTGCGGAAGAGAGTAATACAAGTCCTTAATGTCTATAGAACATGCTTGCAAGTTCTTGTCATTCTGGCCTTCCAGAAACCCTATGACATCTACCGAGCTTTTAATCTGGAAAGGATCATCAAAAGGGATGGTCTTCAGCTTGTCTTGCAGGAATTGGGAAATTGCTTTCTGCCATGAACCTGTTTCTGACACGATTACTCTGAAAGGGCAACCGAGCTTGTGCATCTTAGCGGAAAACATGAAATGAAGGCTATTGATTTCGGAGCTGTCAATACTTCGGCCTAAACGGGTCAGGTTCAGCCTCTCACACAATGTTTTGGCTGTTTGTTTCAATTTTGGTAAGCGTACCTTAGAATCTTCACGGAACACTCCTCTGATGGCGTCAAGGGCTTTCAGTCCGAACATTTCCCTGGAGCACACAACAAGGCCACCGTCTTTATCCTCCGGAAGAACACGCAGCTGGTTCTCGCATAAAAAGGATGTCACCTGCCGCACAGGTAGATGTTTCCTTGTCGAATCCCGACGAAGAAGCACGTCCACTCCTTCCGAAACGCATCTGCTCCGTTCACTGTCTGGTGCCTTCCTCGCGACCTGATGGACCATGTCAAGCAACTCTGGTGCCTTCTTCCGAGGTTCTGCGGCGAACTAGGGGCCCAAGGCCAGGACATTCTTCACGTGCTCAGGTAGATGGACATCTCCAATAGTAGTGACGTCCCTTCGAACCGTGCGAGGCTTCTCCGGGGCTGTGTTCCGAAGATACTGCAACGCTTGCTGCCACATGAACTCTGTCGTTTGTGAGGCGATGCGAAGGTATGCCTGGAAAGCCCTGTCGGCTTGACGTTCTGGCGTGGTGGTGCGTAGCAACACATACAGGTCATTTTTGTAGATCCTTGCTTGTCTTCGCCACTCGGAGCGAAGTATCTTCATGAGGCGTATCCCATGGCTTGACGAGGGGGCGAACCCTCCTAGAATCGCCTTGACGTCATCCGGGAGGAACTTGTGCCTGAGGCAGAACGAAAGAGATCGTGATTTGCAGATGGCGACGGCAGCGAGACTAACCAAGACAGAAGGATGGGAAAGAGAAGAGACAGAGCCCGATGTACTTGAAATATAGGTCAGAATCGTCTTTTCTTGGGCTAGTTGGTTTTTCGTGCTGTAGGTGTTTGCAGCGCACACGAAACCCGGACGGACAGAAAAGGGAACGAAACACAGCGCTGATCCCAACTGCATTCTGGAAAGCTACAGAGCCGAATTTGTCGATGCTATTTTCAAGGTATGAAAGTAACTCCTGCGGAAGAGAGTAATACAAGTCCTTAATATCTATAGAACATGCTTGCAAGTTCTTGTGATTCTGGCCTTCTAGAAACCCTATGACATCTACCGAGCTTTTAATCTGGAAAGGATCATCAAAAGGGATGGTCTTCAGCTTGTCTTGCAGGAATTGGGAAATTGCTTTCTGCCATGAACCTGTTTCTGACACGATTACTCTGAAAGGGCAACCGAGCTTGTGCGTCTTAGCGGAAAACATGAAATGAAGGCTATTGATTTCGGAGCTGTCAATACTTCGGCCTAAACGGGTCAGGTTCAGCCTTTCACACAATGTTTTGGCTGTTTGTTTCAATTTTGGTAAGCGTACCTTAGAATCTTCACGGAACACTCCTCTGATGGCGTCAAGGGCTTTCAGTCCGAACATTTCCCTGGAGCACACAACAAGGCCACCTTCTTTATCCTCCGGAAGAACACGCAGCTGGTTCTCGCATACGAAGGATGTCACGTGCCGCACAGGTAGATGTTTTCTCGTTGAATCCCGACGAAGAAGCACGTCCACTCCTTCCGAAACGCATCTGCTCCGTTCACTGTTTGGTGCCTTCCTCGCGACCTGATGGACCACGGCAAGCAACTCCGGTGCCGTCTTCCGAGGTTCTACGGCGAACTTGGGGCCCAATGCCAGGACATTCTTCACGTGCTCAGGTAGATGGACATCTCCAATAGTAGTGACGTCCCTTCGAACCGTGCGAGGCTTCTCCGGGGCTGTGTTCCGAAGATACTGCAACGCTTGCTGCCACATGAACTCTGTCGTTTGTGAGGCGATGCGAAGGTATGCCTGGAAATCCCTGTCGGCTTGACGTTCTGGTGTGGTGGTGCGTAGCAACACATACAGGTCATTTTTGTAGATCCTTGCTTGTCTTCGCCACTCGGAGCGAAGTATCTTCATGAGGCGTATCCCATGGCTTGACCAGGGGGCGAACCCTCCTAGATTCGCCTTGACGTCATCCGGGAGGAACTTGTGCCTGAGGCAGAACGAAAGAGATCGTGATTTGCAGATGGCGACGGCAGCGAGACTAACCAAGACAGAAGGATGGGAAAGAGAAGAGACAGAGCCCGATGTACTTGAAATATAGGTCAGAATCGTCTTTTCTTGGGCTAGTTGGTTTTTCATGCTGTAGGTGTTTACAGCGCACACGAAACACGGACGGACAGAAAAGGGAACGAAAGACAGCGCTGATCCCAACTGCATTCTGGAAAGCTACAGAGCCAAATTTGTCGATGGTTTTTTCAAGGTATGAAAGTAACTCCTTCTGCGGAAGAGAGTAATACAAGTCCTTAATATCTATAGAACATGCTTGCAAGTTCTTGTGATTCTGGCCTTCCAGAAACCCTATGACATCTACCGAGCTTTTAATCTGGAAAGGATCATCAAAAGGGATGGTCTTCAGCTTGTCTTGCAGGAATTGGGAAATTGCTTTCTGCCATGAACCTGTTTCTGACACGATTACTCTGAAAGGGCAACCGAGCTTGTGCGTCTTAGCGGAAAACATGAAATGAAGGCTATTGATTTCGGAGCTGTCAATACTTCGGCCTAAACGGGTCAGGTTCAGCCTTTCACACAATGTTTTGGCTGTTTGTTTCAATTTTGGTAAGCGTACCTTAGAATCTTCACGGAACACTCCTCTGATGGCGTCAAGGGCTTTCAGTCCAAACATTTCCCTGGAGCACACAACAAGGCCACCTTCTTTATCCTCCGGAAGAACACGCAGCTGGTTCTCGCATAAGAAGGATGTCACGTGCCGCACAGGTAGATGTTTTCTTGTCGAATCCCGACGAAGAAGCACGTCCACTCCTTGCGAAACGCACCTGCTCCGTTCACTGTCTGGTGCCTTCCTCGCGACCTGATGGACCATGGCAAGCAACTCCGGTGCCGTCTTCCGAGGTTCTACGGCGAACTTGGGGCCCAATGCCAGGACATTCTTCACGTGCTCAGGTAGATGGACATCTCCAATAGTAGTGACGTCCCTTCGAACCGTGCGAGGCTTCTCCGGGGCTGTGTTCCGAAGATACTGCAACGCTTGCTGCCACATGAACTCTGTCGTTTGTGAGGCGATGCGAAGGTATGCCTGGAAATCCCTGTCGGCTTGACGTTCTGGTGTGGTGGTGCGTAGCAACACATACAGGTCATTTTTGTAGATCCTTGCTTGTCTTCGCCACTCGGAGCGAAGTATCTTCATGAGGCGTATCCCATGGCTTGACGAGGGGGCGAACCCTTCTAGAATCGCCTTGACGTCATCCGGGAGGAACGTGTGCCTGAGGCAGAACGAAAGAGATCGTGATTTGCAGATGGCGACGGCAGCGAGACTAACCAAGACAGAAGGATGGGAAAGAGAAGAGACAGAGCCCGATGTACTTGAAATATAGGTCAGAATCGTCTTTTCTTGGGCTAGTTGGTTTTTCGTGCTGTATGTGTTTGCAGCGCACACGAAACACGGACGGACAGAAAAGGGAACGAAAGACAGCGCTGATCCCAACTGCATTCTAAAAAGCTACAGAGCCAAATTTGTCGATGCTATTTTCAAGGTATGAAAGTAACTCCTTCTGCGGAAGAGAGTAATACAAGTCCTTAATATCTATAGAACATGCTTGCAAGTTCTTGTGATTCTGGCCTTCCAGAAACCCTATGACATCTACCGAGCTTTTAATCTGGATAGGATCATCAAAAGGGATGGTCTTCAACTTGTCTTGCAGGAATTGGGAAATTGCTTTCTGCCATGAACCTGTTTCTGACACGATTACTCTGAATGGGCAAACGAGCTTGTGCGTCTTGGCGGAAAACATGAAATGAAGGTTATTGATTTCGGAGCTGTCAATACTTCGGCCTAAACGGGTCAGGGTCAGCCTCTCACACAATGTTTTGGCTGTTTGTTTCAATTTTGGTAAGCGTACCTTAGAATCTTCACGGAATACTCCTCTGATGGCGTCAAGGGCTTTCAGTCCGAACGTTTCCCCGGAGCACACAACAAGGCCACCTTCTTTATCCTCCGGAAGAACACGCAGCTGGTTCTCGCATAAGAAGGATGTCACCTGCCGCACTGGTAGATGTTTTCTTGTCGAATCCCGACGAAGAAGCACGTCCACTCCTTCCGAAACGCATCTGCTCCGTTCACTGTCTGGTGCCTTCCTCGCGACCTGATGGACCATGGCAAGCAACTCCGATGCCGTCTTCCGAGGTTCTACGGCGAACTTGGGGCCCAATGCCAGGACATTCTTCACGTGCTCAGGTAGATGGACATCTCCAATAGTAGTGACGTCCCTTCGAACCGTGCGAGGCTTCTCCGGGGCTGTGTTCCGAAGATACTGCAACGCTTGCTGCCACATGAACTCTGTCGTTTGTGAGGCGATGCGAAGGTATGCCTGGAAATCCCTGTCGGCTTGACGTTCTGGTGTGGTGGTGCGTAGCAACACATACAGGTCATTTTTGTAGATCCTAGCTTGTCTTCGCCACTCGGAGCGAAGTATCTTCATGAGGCGTATCCCATGGCTTGACGAGGGGGCGAACCCTTCTAGAATCGCCTTGACGTCATCCGGGAGGAACGTGTGCCTGAGGCAGAACGAAAGAGATCGTGATTTGCAGATGGCGACGGCAGCGAGACTAACCAAGACAGAAGGATGGGAAAGAGAAGAGACAGAGCCCGATGTACTTGAAATATAGGTCAGAATCGTCTTTTCTTGGGCTAGTTGGTTTTTCGTGCTGTAGGTGTTTGCAGCGCACACGAAACACGGACGGACAGAAAAGGGAACGAAAGACAGCGCTGATCCCAACTGCATTCTAAAAAGCTACAGAGCCAAATTTGTCGATGCTATTTTCAAGGTATGAAAGTAACTGCTTCTGCGGAAGAGAGTAATACAAGTCCTTAATATCTATAGAACATGCTTGCAAGTTCTTGTGATTCTGGCCTTCCAGAAACCCTATGACATCTACCGAGCTTTTAATCGGGATAGGATCATCAAAAGGGGTCGGTCTTCAGCTTGTCTTGCAGGAATTGGGAAATTGCTTTCTGCCATGAACCTGTTTCTGACACGATTACTCTGAAAGGGCAACCGAGCTTGTGCATCTTAGCGGAAAACATGAAATGAAGGCTATTGATTTCGGAGCTGTCAATACTTCGGCCTAAACGGGTCAGGTTCAGCCTCTCACACAATGTTTTGGCTGTTTGTTTCAATTTTGGTAAGCGTACCTTAGAATCTTCACGGAACACTCCTCTGATGGCGTCAAGGGCTTTCAGTCCGAACGTTTCCCTGGAGCACAAAACAAGGCCACCTTCTTTATCCTCCGGAAGAACACGCAGCTGGTTCTCGCATAAGAAGGATGTCACCTGCCACACAGGTAGATGTTTTCTTGTCGAATCCCGACGAAGAAGCACGTCCACTCCTTGCGAAACGCATCTGCTCCGTTCACTGTCTGGTGCCTTCCTCGCGACCTGATGGACCATGGCAAGCAACTCCGGTGCCGTCTTCCGAGGTTCTACGGCGAACTTGGGGCCCAATGCCAGGACATTCTTCACGTGCTCAGGTAGATGGACATCTCCAATAGTAGTGACGTCCCTTCGAACCGTGCGAGGCTTCTCCGGGGCTGTGTTCCGAAGATACTGCAACGCTTGCTGCCACATGAACTCTGTCGTTTGTGAGGCGATGCGAAGGTATGCCTGGAAATCCCTGTCGGCTTGACGTTCTGGTGTGGTGGTGCGTAGCAACACATACAGGTCATTTTTGTAGATCCTAGCTTGTCTTCGCCACTCGGAGCGAAGTATCTTCATGAGGCGTATCCCATGGCTTGACGAGGGGGCGAACCCTTCTAGAATCGCCTTGACGTCATCCGGGAGGAACGTGTGCCTGAGGCAGAACGAAAGAGATCGTGATTTGCAGATGGCGACGGCAGCGAGACTAACCAAGACAGAAGGATGGGAAAGAGAAGAGACAGAGCCCGATGTACTTGAAATATAGGTCAGAATCGTCTTTTCTTGGGCTAGTTGGTTTTTCGTGCTGTAGGTGTTTGCAGCGCACACGAAACACGGACGGACAGAAAAGGGAACGAAAGACAGCGCTGATCCCAACTGCATTCTAAAAAGCTACAGAGCCAAATTTGTCGATGCTATTTTCAAGGTATGAAAGTAACTGCTTCTGCGGAAGAGAGTAATACAAGTCCTTAATATCTATAGAACATGCTTGCAAGTTCTTCTGATTCTGGCCTTCCAGAAACCCTATGACATCTACCGAGCTTTTAATCTGGATAGGATCATCAAAAGGGATGGTCTTCAGCTTGTCTTGCAGGAATTGGGAAATTGCTTTCTGCCATGAACCTGTTTCTGACACGATTACTCTGAAAGGGCAACCGAGCTTGTGCATCTTAGCGGAAAACATGAAATGAAGGCTATTGATTTCGGAGCTGTCAATACTTCGGCCTAAACGGGTCAGGTTCAGCCTCTCACACAATGTTTTGGCTGTTTGTTTCAATTTTGGTAAGCGTACCTTAGAATCTTCACGGAACACTCCTCTGATGGCGTCAAGGGCTTTCAGTCCGAACATTTCCCTGGAGCACACAACAAGGCCACCGTCTTTATCCTCCGGAAGAACACGCAGCTGGTTCTCGCATAAAAAGGATGTCACCTGCCGCACAGGTAGATGTTTCCTTGTCGAATCCCGACGAAGAAGCACGTCCACTCCTTCCGAAACGCATCTGCTCCGTTCACTGTCTGGTGCCTTCCTCGCGACCTGATGGACCATGTCAAGCAACTCTGGTGCCTTCTTCCGAGGTTCTGCGGCGAACTAGGGGCCCAAGGCCAGGACATTCTTCACGTGCTCAGGTAGATGGACATCTCCAATAGTAGTGACGTCCCTTCGAACCGTGCGAGGCTTCTCCGGGGCTGTGTTCCGAAGATACTGCAACGCTTGCTGCCACATGAACTCTGTCGTTTGTGAGGCGATGCGAAGGTATGCCTGGAAAGCCCTGTCGGCTTGACGTTCTGGCGTGGTGGTGCGTAGCAACACATACAGGTCATTTTTGTAGATCCTTGCTTGTCTTCGCCACTCGGAGCGAAGTATCTTCATGAGGCGTATCCCATGGCTTGACGAGGGGGCGAACCCTCCTAGAATCGCCTTGACGTCATCCGGGAGGAACTTGTGCCTGAGGCAGAACGAAAGAGATCGTGATTTGCAGATGGCGACGGCAGCGAGACTAACCAAGACAGAAGGATGGGAAAGAGAAGAGACAGAGCCCGATGTACTTGAAATATAGGTCAGAATCGTCTTTTCTTGGGCTAGTTGGTTTTTCGTGCTGTAGGTGTTTGCAGCGCACACGAAACCCGGACGGACAGAAAAGGGAACGAAACACAGCGCTGATCCCAACTGCATTCTGGAAAGCTACAGAGCCGAATTTGTCGATGCTATTTTCAAGGTATGAAAGTAACTCCTGCGGAAGAGAGTAATACAAGTCCTTAATATCTATAGAACATGCTTGCAAGTTCTTGTGATTCTGGCCTTCCAGAAACCCTATGACATCTACCGAGCTTTTAATCTGGAAAGGATCATCAAAAGGGATGGTCTTCAGCTTGTCTTGCAGGAATTGGGAAATTGCTTTCTGCCATGAACCTGTTTCTGACACGATTACTCTGAAAGGGCAACCGAGCTTGTGTGTCTTAGCGGAAAACATGAAATGAAGGCTATTGATTTCGGAGCTGTCAATACTTCGGCCTAAACAGGTCAGGTTCAGCCTCTCACACAATGTTTTGGCTGTTTGTTTCAATTTTGGTAAGCGTACCTTAGAATCTTCACGGAACACTCCTCTAATGGCGTCAAGGGCTTTCAGTCCGAACATTTCCCTGGAGCACACAACAAGGCCACCTTCTTTATCCTCCGGAAGAACACGCAGCTGGTTCTCGCATAAGAAGGATGTCACCTGCCGCACAGGTAGATGTTTTCTTGTCGAATCCCGACGAAGAAGCACGTCCACTCCTTGCGAAACGCACCTGCTCCGTTCACTGTCTGGTGCCTTCCTCGCGACCTGATGGACCATGGCAAGCAACTCCGGTGCCGTCTTCCGAGGTTCTACGGCGAACTTGGGGCCCAATGCCAGGACATTCTTCACGTGCTCAGGTAGATGGACATCTCCAATAGTAGTGACGTCCCTTCGAACCGTGCGAGGCTTCTCCGGGGCTGTGTTCCGAAGATACTGCAACGCTTGCTGCCACATGAACTCTGTCGTTTGTGAGGCGATGCGAAGGTATGCCTGGAAATCCCTGTCGGCTTGACGTTCTGGTGTGGTGGTGCGTAGCAACACATACAGGTCATTTTTGTAGATCCTTGCTTGTCTTCGCCACTCGGAGCGAAGTATCTTCATGAGGCGTATCCCATGGCTTGACGAGGGGGCGAACCCTTCTAGAATCGCCTTGACGTCATCCGGGAGGAACGTGTGCCTGAGGCAGAACGAAAGAGATCGTGATTTGCAGATGGCGACGGCAGCGAGACTAACCAAGACAGAAGGATGGGAAAGAGAAGAGACAGAGCCCGATGTACTTGAAATATAGGTCAGAATCGTCTTTTCTTGGGCTAGTTGGTTTTTCGTGCTGTATGTGTTTGCAGCGCACACGAAACACGGACGGACAGAAAAGGGAACGAAAGACAGCGCTGATCCCAACTGCATTCTAAAAAGCTACAGAGCCAAATTTGTCGATGCTATTTTCAAGGTATGAAAGTAACTCCTTCTGCGGAAGAGAGTAATACAAGTCCTTAATATCTATAGAACATGCTTGCAAGTTCTTGTGATTCTGGCCTTCCAGAAACCCTATGACATCTACCGAGCTTTTAATCTGGATAGGATCATCAAAAGGGATGGTCTTCAACTTGTCTTGCAGGAATTGGGAAATTGCTTTCTGCCATGAACCTGTTTCTGACACGATTACTCTGAATGGGCAAACGAGCTTGTGCGTCTTGGCGGAAAACATGAAATGAAGGTTATTGATTTCGGAGCTGTCAATACTTCGGCCTAAACGGGTCAGGGTCAGCCTCTCACACAATGTTTTGGCTGTTTGTTTCAATTTTGGTAAGCGTACCTTAGAATCTTCACGGAATACTCCTCTGATGGCGTCAAGGGCTTTCAGTCCGAACGTTTCCCCGGAGCACACAACAAGGCCACCTTCTTTATCCTCCGGAAGAACACGCAGCTGGTTCTCGCATAAGAAGGATGTCACCTGCCGCACTGGTAGATGTTTTCTTGTCGAATCCCGACGAAGAAGCACGTCCACTCCTTCCGAAACGCATCTGCTCCGTTCACTGTCTGGTGCCTTCCTCGCGACCTGATGGACCATGGCAAGCAACTCCGATGCCGTCTTCCGAGGTTCTACGGCGAACTTGGGGCCCAATGCCAGGACATTCTTCACGTGCTCAGGTAGATGGACATCTCCAATAGTAGTGACGTCCCTTCGAACCGTGCGAGGCTTCTCCGGGGCTGTGTTCCGAAGATACTGCAACGCTTGCTGCCACATGAACTCTGTCGTTTGTGAGGCGATGCGAAGGTATGCCTGGAAAGCCCTGTCGGCTTGACGTTCTGGTGTGGTGGTGCGTAGCAACACATACAGGTCATTTTTGTAGATCCTTGCTTGTCTTCGCCACTCGGAGCGATGTATCTTCATGAGGCGTATCCCATGGCTTGACGAGGGGGCGAACCCTCCTAGAATCGCCTTGACGTCATCCGGGAGGAACTTGTGCCTGAGGCAGAACGAAAGAGATCGTGATTTGCAGATGGCGACGGCAGCGAGACTAACCAAGACAGAAGGATGGGAAAGAGAAGAGACAGAGCCCGATGTACTTGAAATATAGGTCAGAATCGTCTTTTCTTGGGCTAGTTGGTTTTTCGTGCTGTAGGTGTTTGCAGCGCACACGAAACACGGACGGACAGAAAAGGGAACGAAACACAGCGCTGATCCCAACTGCATTCTGGAAAGCTACAGAGCCAAATTTGTCGATGCTATTTTCAAGGTATGAAAGTAACTCCTTCTGCGGAAGAGAGTAATACAAGTCCTTAATGTCTATAGAACATGCTTGCAAGTTCTTGTGATTCTGGCCTTCCAGAAACCCTATGACATCTACCGAGCTTTTAATCTGGAAAGGATCATCAAAAGGGATGGTCTTCAGCTTGTCTTGCAGGAATTGGGAAATTGCTTTCTGCCATGAACCTGTTTCTGACACGATTACTCTGAAACGCAACCGAGCTTGTGTGTCTTAGCGGAAAACATCAAAATGAAGGCTATTGATTTCGGAGCTGTCAATACTTCGGCCTAAATGGGTCAGGTTCAGCCTCTCACACAATGTTTTGGCTGTTTGTTTCAATTTTGGTAAGCGTACCTTAGAATCTTCACGGAACACTCCTCTGATGGCGTCAAGGGCTTTCAGTCCGAACGTTTCCCTGGAGCACACAACAAGGCCACCTTCTTTATCCTCCGGAAGAACACGCAGCTGGTTCTCGCATAAGAAGGATGTCACCTGCCGCACAGGTAGATGTTTTCTTGTCGAATCCCGACGAAGAAGCACGTCCACTCCTTCCGAAACGCATCTGCTCCGTTCACTGTCTGGTGCCTTCCTCGCGACCTGATGGACCATGGCAAGCAACTCCATTGCGGTCTTCCGAGGTTCTACGGCGAACTTGGGGCCCAATGCCTGGACATTCTTCACGTGCTCAGGCAGATGGACATCTCCAATAGTAGTGACGTCCCTTCGAACCGTGCGAGGCTTCTCCGGGGCTGTGTTCCGAAGATACTGCAACGCTTGCTGCCACATGAACTCTGTCGTTTGTGAGGCGATGCGAAGGTATGCCTGGAAATCTCTGTCGGCTTGACGTTCTGGTGTGGTAGTGCGTAGCAGCACATACAGGTCATTTTTGTAGATCCTTGCATGTCTTCGCCACTCGGAGCGAAGTATCTTCATGATGCGTATCCCATGGCTTGACGAGGGGGCGAAACCTCCCAGAATCGCCTTGACGTCATCCGGGAGGAACTTGTGCCTGAGGCAGAACGAAAGAGATCGTGATTTGCAGATGGCGACGGCAGCGAGACTAACCAAGACAGAAGGATGGGAAAGAGAAGAGACAGAGCCCGATGTACTTGAAATATAGGTCAGAATCGTCTTTTCTTGGGCTAGTTGGTTTTTCGTGCTGTAGGTGTTTGCAGCGCACACGAAACACGGACGGACAGAAAAGAGAACGAAACACAGCGCTGATCCCAACTGCATTCTGGAAAGCTACAGAGCCAAATTTGTCGATGCTATTTTCAAGGTATGAAAGTAACTCCTTCTGCGGAAGAGAGTAATAAAAGTCCTTAATATCTATAGAACATGCTTGCAAGTTCTTGTGATTCTGGCCTTCCAGAAACCCTGTGACATCTACCGAGCTTTTAATCTGGAAAGGATCATCAAAAGGGATGGTCTTCAGCTGGTGTTGCAGGAATTGGGAAATTGCTTTCTGCCATGAACCTGTTTCTGACACGATTACTCTGAAAGGGCAACCGAGCTTGTGCGTCTTAGCGGAAAACATGAAATGAAGGCTATTGATTTGGGAGCTGTCAATACTTCGGCCTAAACGGGTCAGGTTCAGCCTCTCACACAATGTTTGGCTGTTTGTTTCAATTTTGGTAAGCGTACCTTAGAATCATCACGGAACACTCTTCTGATGGCGTCAAGGGCTTTCAGTCCGAACATTTTCCTGGAGCACACAACAAGGCCACCTTCTTTATCCTCCGGAAGAACACGCAGCTGGTTCTCGCATAAGAAGGATGTCACCTGCCGCACAGGTAGATGTTTTCTTGTCGAATCCCGACGAAGAAGCACGTCCACTCCTTCCGAAACGCATCTGCTCCGTTCACTGTCTGGTGCCTTCCTCGCGACCTGATGGACCATGGCAAGCAACTCCATTGCGGTCTTCCGAGGTTCTACGGCGAACTTGGGGCCCAATGCCAGGACATTCTTCACGTGCTCAGGTAGATGGACATCTCCAATAGTAGTGACGTCCCTTCATTTCATTTCATTTCATTTCATTTTATTACCTTAAAGACCCCTCGCGGGGTATTACATAAGGGGTGGGATTAGCAGAAAAGGCACAAAACAATGCCATTAGTGATCATGAACAAAAAATGTTGTTTAGATTGCTTGCAAATGATGAAGGACAGGTGATGTCGACGATATGCTGGGGAAGGCCGTTCCAATCTTTAGCTGCACGTGGGAAGAAGGAGGCTGAAAAAGTAACAGTTCGGGCACGTGGGCGAAAAACTTGAAGCGTGTGGCTAGTGCGATGAGAAATTTATGATGCTGGCGTGATGTAATGGGCACGGTTAAGTGATGAGTAAAAGAACTTGTGGTACAGTGATAGCGTGGCTATGCGACGACGAACGGAAAGAGGCGATAGTGCTGATTTGGTTTTTAAGGCTGAAACACTGACGTCGTAGGAGTAAGAAGAATGAATGAACCTTGTAGCGCGGTTTTGAACGGCTTCTAGATCGTTTACGAGGTTAATATGATGCGGGTCCCATATGGCGGATGCATATTCAAGTTTAGGTCTAATGAGTGACTTGTAGGCGAGCAATTTCACGTGATGTGAGGTGAGGCGAAGGTGACGTTTAAGAAATCCCAGAGTTTTGTTAGCCGATGATATCACGTTAGTAACATGTGCATTCCATGTTAGGTCATTAGATAATGTGACGCCTAAGTATTTGAAAGATGATACAGATTCTACGGACTCGTTAGCGATTTTGTATTGGAAGGCATGAATCTTTTTCGACGGGTGATGGAAAGAAGCTTGCATTTGCTAGGGTTGAGGGTCATAAGCCAATCTGCGCACCACTGTTCAATTTGGTTGAGGTCCTGCTGGAGGGCTTCATGATCAGTTATGTTTGTTACTTGGCGGCAAATTACGCAGTCGTCAGCGAACATTCGAATTTGGCAGGATACGTATTGAGGGAGATCATTAATATATATTAAAAACAATAGGGGTGCAAGAACAGAGCCTTGTGGGACGCCGGATGTTACAGGGAGAGGGTTGGAAGACTGGTTATTTACAATGACTGACTGAAAGCGATTTCTTAAGAAGGCCTTGATCCAGTTTAGCACGTTAGGATGAATGTTTAGAATAGAAAGTTTTTGTATTAAACGTTGATGTGGAACTTTATCAAATGCTTTAGCGTAATCCAAAAAGATGGCGTCAACTTGAATGTTAGCGTCCAGGTTAGTATGTAAGTCGTTGAGGAACATGGCTAGTTGTGTTTCGCATGAATACCCCTTGCGGAAACCGTGCTGGGATGGATGGAAGAAATTGTTAGCGTCTAAGAAGTCCATTACCTGAGAGTATATGACATGTTCCATGATCTTGCAAGGGACGCTAGTTAAAGAAATAGGACGGTAGTTCAGAGGGGAATTTTTGTCACCTGATTTGTAGAGTGGAACGACCTTCCCAACTTTCCAGTTTTCCGGAATGAGACCTGTAGAGAGTGATTGCGAAAACAATAATTCAAGATACACTGCACTGATACATTTTCTGTTTTTTAGTAGTTTAGTGTTTATCTCGTCGATGCCGGCTGACGAGGAAAGTTTCATTTTCTCGATTAAAGACGAGATGCCAGTTGAAGAAAAAGTTATTGCGTCCATCGGTGAGGTGGCATTAGTAGGAGGTATTCTTGGAGGCGGGTTGCGCTCCTGGGTGAAAATTGACGAGAACGCCGTATTGAAGATGTTAGCGCATTCTGTGTCGGAGGCTTGAATACCGGATGCATGAGTGAGAGTGACTGAGTGTGATGGTGCGGGATTGATAACGCGCCAAAATTTTTTGGGGTTATCGCATAGCATGCGCGGTAGGTCGCTGTTAAAAAATGAGTGTTTAGCGTAGGTGACGGAAGTCAAGTATTCTTTTTCGGCTGAAAAGTATTTCTCCCACGCTTCGGAATTGCTTTTAAATTTGGCAGCGCGAAAAAGCCGCTTCTTTTTATTCTCCAGTCTTTTTAGTGTCTTAGAAAACCAGGGTTTAGAGCGATTTTCACGAAAAGTTATTCTAGGGATAAATTTTTGTGTTAGTTCATGAAGTTCATTTTTAAATATTACCCAATTCTCGTTAACAGATCTCTGGTTATAACCGGCTTCGAAGAGTGGGAAAAAAATGCTCAGTTCATGATTAATGGCATTGTAGTTACCCTTGTCATACTGGGTGATTGTTTTCTTTTGTGTTTCATGGCGCTCGGTGCGGAAGGAAAAATCGGCTTGAATGACTTTATGGTCGCTAATGGGCTCTAAGTATGTAATGGATGACAAACTGTCAGAATGAGAGCTTAGTATTAGGTCTAAAATGTTGCTCGAATCGCCTGCGGTGCGTGTTGGGCTGGTTACTAGTTGGTAAAGATTAAAGTTCAAACAAACATCTAGAAAATTCCTTGATTCTGCACTGATTGGCTGTGAATGAGAACGGTTGAGCCAGATTATTCCTGGATAATTAAAATCACCAAACCCTTCGAACCGTGCGAGGCTTCTCCGGGGCTGTGTTCCGAAGATACTGCAACGCTTGCTGCCACATGAACTCTGTCGTTTGTGAGGCGATGCGAAGGTATGCCTGGAAATCCCTGTCGGCTTGACGTTCTGGTGTGGTGGTGCGTAGCAACACATACAGGTCATTTTTGTAGATCCTTGCTTGTCTTCGCCACTCGGAGCGAAGTATCTTCATGAGGCGTATCCCATGGCTTGACGAGGGGGCGAACCCTCCTAGAATCGCCTTGACGTCATCCGGGAGGAACTTGTGCCTGAGGCAGAACGAAAGAGATCGTGATTTGCAGATGGCGACGGCAGCGAGACTAACCAAGACAGAAGGATGGGAAAGAGAAGAGACAGAGCCCGATGTACTTGAAATATAGGTCAGAATCGTCTTTTCTTGGGCTAGTTGGTTTTTCGTGCTGTAGGTGTTTGGAGCGCACACGAAACACGGACGGACAGAAAAGGGAACGAAACACAGCGCTGATCCCAACTGCATTCTGGAAAGCTACAGAGCCAAATCTGTCGATGCTATTTTCAAGGTATGAAAGTAACTCCTTCTGCGGAAGAGAGTAATACAAGTCCTTAATATCTATAGAACATGCTTGCAAGTTCTTGTGATTCTGGCCTTCCGGAAACCCTATGACATCTACCGAGCTTTTAATCTGGAAAGGATCATCAAAAGGGATGGTCTTCAGCTTGTCTTGCAGGAATTGGGAAATTGCTTTCTGCCATGAACCTGTTTCTGACACGATTACTCTGAAAGGGCAACCGAACTAGTGCGTCTTAGCGGAAAACATGAAATGAAGGCTATTGATTTCGGAGCTGTCAATACTTCGGCCTAAACGGGTCAGGTTCAGCCTCTCACACAATGTTTTGGCTGTTTGTTTCAATTTTGGTAAGCGTACCTTAGAATCTTCACGGAACACTCCTCTGATGGCGTCAAGGGCTTTCAGTCCGAACATTTCCCTGGAGCACACAACAAGGCCACCTTCTTTATCCTCCGGAAGAACACGCAGCTGGTTCTCGCATAAGAAGGATGTCACCTGCCGCACAGGTAGATGTTTCCTTGTCGAATCCCGACGAAGAAGCACGTCCACTCCTTCCGAAACGCATCTGCTCCGTTCACTGTCTGGTGCCTTCCTCGCGACCTGATGGACCATGGCAAGCAACTCCGGTGCCGTCTTTCGAGGTTCTACGGCGAACTTGGGGCCCAATACCAGGACATTCTTCACGTGCTCAGGTAGATGGACATACATACATACATACATAAAAGTTTTATTCTCCACAAAGAAGTGGAAGGAGGTGGAGGGAAAAGCCGTACATTTGTGGCTTGAAAAATCCTCCGCCCCCTTACAGTGCATACAGCAGCAGAGCGGGACAATAGACATTCACATTTTTTTTTGTTGCAAAGAGGAAAAAAAATAAAAATAAACAGCACTATATCGCATCACAAAATAAAATAAGCCTAAATAAGAGTTTCAATAGAACACTGGGTTTGGACTCCTGGAAAAACTTTTTTTTTTGAAAAGTAAACAATGCAATGTAATTGAACATAAAGATAGACCTGTGCGTTCATTCACAAAAAAGAGTATGAGTAGCAAAATATTTGTACATATTTGGAAGAGACATATTGGATACATCAGCGCCTTCTTTTTCTGCAGCATTCAATAATCGCGGAAGGTTATACCGGAGTGTTTGTTGTCCATAGGCAGTACGACATTTTGGAACTTTCCATCGTTCTGGAGTTCTGGTGCTGTAGATGGAATAATTGGGTTTTAGTTCTGCCATTTCAGTAAAAACTGTACTCTCTCGTTGGACACTTAAATGGTACTGCCTGCATAATTTGTATTCGTAAATATTTCTTACTTTCAATAAATTAAGCGAAGCAAAGATATCTGAAGAAGGCGCTGTGTATTTAACGTTTTCATTTATTCGTACTATTTTTTTCTGTAGCCTTTCAAGCTTCAACAGATTAGTTTTTGTTGCTGTTCCCCAGACTAAATGAGAGTAGTTTAGGTGGGAAACAAAGAGAGCGTTATAGACCATTAGTTTAACTTTTTTTGGAAGAGTATAGCGGTTGCGATTTAAAATTCCAGTTATGCAGCTCAGTTTGCTGATTAGACTGTTTACATGATCATTCCATTGTAAAGTTGAAGTAAAATATACCCCTAACACCTTGACAGTATCTACCACATCAATGGCTGCGGATCTAAACATTACGGTTCCTTGTAACGAAATTTGTTTACTTTTTGGTCGAAAAATTACCACCTTTGTTTTGTTTGCGTTAAGTTTTAATTGATTGCTGGAAATCCACGAGTCCAATTTGCGCAGAAAAATATTTGCTTTAGTAATTCCTTCAGCTTCAGAACGTGATGGCACCAAAGCACTCGTGTCGTCGGCATATATAACAAACTTGGTATCTGAGCAGATGTGTACAATATCGTTAATGTACAAATTAAATAGGACAGGGCCTAAAATGCTACCCTGTGGGACTCCTGAAATTATTTTTTTCTGTGAGAAATGAAACCATTTATGTCGACATATTGAAATCTATTTGATAGATAACTTTGGAGCAGGGCCAAAACATGTCCCCGGATACCATATTGATGCAGTTTTTCAAAAAGGATAGTATGACTAATATAATCGAAAGCTTGGCTAAAATCAACCAAAATACCGATAACAATACATTTCTCTTCAAAATGTTTTAGAATATATTCCTTATGATCCAACAGCGCCAGCTCTGTAGACCTGTCCCTTCTAAAGCCATATTGCGAAGTAGTTATTATATTATGCTTGTTGCAGAAGCGCGATATTCGATCTGGGATGATTTTCTCGAGACCTTTCGAAAAGGCAGGAAGAATTGACACCGGTCTGTAGTTAGATACATCATTTTTATCAACTTTCTTATATAAGGCTATCACACGGGCGACTTGCATTTTTGTTGGAAAAACAGCTGTAGAAATGCAGAGATTAAAAATATGCGCTAGAATGGGGCTGATTATACGTATCACATACTTGACAGGTCTTATTTGTATACCATCTGCATCAACACTATGAGAATTATTTAAACTCAAAAAAAGAGAACACACTTCATTTGCATCTGTTGGTTCAAAAAATATTGTGCTAGAGTTTTTCTGCCCTAAAGTTTTGTATGATGTTGTCTGGTTTTTAGTAAAATCTCTGTTAACAAAGTAGTCATTAAAAATATTTACCATTTCTTCTCCTTTTAATAATTGTCCTTCGTGAAAAACTTCTTCAACTATGTTTTTTCTCGCTCCGACCCATCAGTGCATTTATGTTATTCCACATTAAGTCAGTGCGCTTTACGTTGGAACCGAACATATTCTGATAGTAGAGTTCTCTTCTTTTCTTAGCTGCTTAGTCAAGTCATTACGAAATTTTTTGAACGTAGCGAGATCAGATGCTGTACGAGTTCGCATAAATGTTTTAAACAGACGTTCTTTCTCTTCAATATTCTGCAATAGGTACTTTGTCACCCAAGGTTTTCGACATCTCTTATTACCCGTGTGGCGTTGGAATACGAAGTGACGTTAGTATACCGAAAGAAACAAACTCAAAAAGGCATCATAAGCTACGTTCGCATTTGTTGCCTGAAGGACGTTGTCCCAACAGACTGTTTCCAACTTATGATAAAAAGCTTCTAAGAGGGTAGGTGTAACAGGCTGAAAAAGATTAAACACTTTATGGTGGAAGTTTCCCCGAGTACTAAATGTTATGCTACAAAACACAGGCAAGTGATCACTAATAGGGTAAGTAAGAACACCGGAACTGACAAGGTTAGCATCATAATTTGTTATTACTAAATCTAGAATTGTTTGCGTGGACGACGTTAGTCGTGTGGGAGAAACAATATGGTTTATACAGCCATTAGATAGCAATACATTTTCAAAATCTGTTTTCTTCATACTATTGCTACTCATATCAACATTAAAATCACCGGCAAGTATCACATTGTATCTGTTTTGGTTGACAAATGACAATAAATTATCTAAAAACAGAAAAATTTCAAGGAGAGAACCATCCGGAGGGCGATAACAAGTTGCAATTACAGCGTCTTTGATTTGCAGACAAATAATCTCAAAATTATCTGTGACACAAGAGAATTCTGAAAGCAAGGCAGGCTGTAACAGAGAGCTTACTAGCACAGACACACCACCACCGCGACGAGTAGTTCTACTCACAGAAAAAGTTGTCATATTAGGAAGGTCAAAAGTGTCACAACTGCTTGTTTGCCATGTCTCTGTTATCATCAGAACATCAAAACAATTCTCAAGCTTTTTTAACAAGGATTCTAGTTCAGCAACCTTGTTGAATACAGACTGTGCACTTAAGTGAAAACAACGAAGATAACCTTGTGTCTGACCACCAAGCTCTCTTAAGAGTTCTAAGGTAACGTGCCCTAGGTGCGCCATTTCAAGATAAGGGTCACGGGTTTCCGACTACACGAAAAGGCATTTAGCTAACAAGTGTGGAGAGGTCACTTACGCTCTTGATAACCTTAGCGCAATCGCCACTCCTTCTACGCACCAAAATTTTCCCGTTGACGTGCCACACATATGCAAAGCCAGCCTGTTTAGCCCACTCTTTTGTGGCTTGCAACAACACTCTCGAATAGTTGGTCATGTTTTCTGTGATGTACACTGAGTCGCCTTTTTCCTTAAGAACCACCCTTTTCTGCAGCCAAGCGTCTCGAAGATCCTGCCTCACAAAACGGGCGATCACACCTTTTGTCTTTCCTGGTTTCGCCGACATCCTATGAAGTGCGAGGGTGTCCGCCTCAGTGAGATGGTTCATGCCAATTTTGTCTGCCACTTCGTTGACTTTTGACAAGAGGTCCTCTCCTGCCGCCTCAGGAATGCCATGAATCTCAATGTTCAAGCGCCTGCTGCGCCATTCTAAGTCATGGCCACTGAGTTGTAACTGAGTTATATCCTTTGAGCCAGCATCTCTCTCCAGCTTGCCAATTCTGCCTTTAATTCCTTTGATTTCCTTATCCTCCGTATCAAGACGCTCTTTTATAGTGGCAAACTCTTCATGCAGCATCTGGATTGAGCTCTCTACTGCATCTAGCTTTTCGGTAAGAGGGAGAAGGGAAGTCAATTTCCTGTTCATTTCCACAATAAGAACTTTCAGGTCGGGATCCGTATTAGAGTCACCGTTTGAGGCATCACCCTTTCCTCGTTTACACGCTTCACACTTCCAAGCCTTCTTAGTCGACCCTCGTTTTGAAGCAAATGTCGTTTCACTCATGCCTGAACATATCGCGCCATGAAAACGAAATTCACACTCACTGCATGTGATAGCGTTATCGTCATTCTTTAGCTTTTCGCGACATTTGCAACACCGATTCATGGTGACCAATATCGACTAGCAAGTTGGCCGCAGCGGCAGATAGCTAAGCAACATGCACGAACTTAATATGAAGAGGTTTGACCAACCTGTAAAACACAGCGAAGAACGGATTATTCCACGTCCGACCCACTCCGCCGCTGCTGCCAAAGTGCCTGGCGAAGTACGCCCCCCGTTGCAAAAGTTTCCACAGCTTTCGTCACAGCCGTCGGCTCCCGTTGATTGGCTCCGTCTCGCTGATATGGAAACGATGCTTGAGAACGGTGTTTGAATTCAGTCTTCCCAAGGAAAACCGGCCACGGTGAGATTCTTTTCCGAAGCACCGCGGAAACACTGCAGCATCTGCGACTGTAAAACACAGCGAAGAACGGATTATTCCACGTCCGACCCGCTCCGCCGCTGCTGCCAAAGTCCCTTCGAACCGTGCGAGGCTTCTCCGGGGCTGTGTTCCGAAGATACTGCAACGCTTGCTGCCACATGAACTCTGTCGTTTGTGAGGCGATGCGAAGGTATGCCTGGAAATCCCTGCCGGCTTTACGTTCTGGTGTGGTGGTGCGTAGCAACACATACAGGTAATTTTTGTAGATCCTTGCTTGTCTTCGCCACTCGGAGCGAAGCATCTTCATGAGGCGTATCCCATGGATTGACGAGGGGGCGAACCCTCCTAGAATCGAATTGACGTCATCCGGGAGGAACTTGTGCCTGAGGCAGAACGAAAGAGATCGTGATTTGCAGATGCCGACGGCAGCGAGACTAACCAAGCCAGAAGGATGGGAAAGAGAAGAGACAGAGCCCGATGTACTTGAAATATAGGTCAGAATCGTCTTTTCTTGGGCTAGTTGGTTTTTCGTGCTGTAGGTGTTTGCAGCGCACACGAAACACGGACGGACAGAAAAGGGAACGAAACACAGCGATGATCCCAACTGCATTCTGGAAAGCTACAGAGCCAAATTTGTCGATGCTATTTTCAAGGTATGAAAGTAACTCCTTCTGCGGAAGAGAGTAATACAAGTCCTTAATATCTATAGAACATGCTTGCGAGTTCTTGTGATTCTGGCCTTCCAGAAACCCTATGACATCTACCGAGCTTTTAATCTGGAAAGGATCATCAAAAGGGATGGTCTTCAGCTTGTCTTGCAGGAATTGGGAAATTGCTTTCTGCCATGAACCTGGTTATGACACGATTACTCTGAAAGGGCAACCGAGCTTGTGCGTCTTAGCGGAAAACATGAAATGAAGGCTATTGATTTCGGAGCTGTCAATACTTCGGCATAAACGGGTAAGGTTCAGCCTCTCACACAATGTTTTGGCTGTTTGTTTCAATTTTGGTAAGTGTACCTTAGAATCTTCACGGAACACTCCTCTGATGGCGTCAAGGGCTTTCAGTCCGAACATTTCCCTGGAGCACACAACAAGGCCTCCTTCTTTATCCTCCGGAAGAACACGCAGCTTGTTCTCGCATAAGAAGGATGTCACCTGCCGCACAGGTAGATGTTTTCTTGTCGAATCCCGACGAAGAAGCACGTCCACTCCTTCCGAAACGCATCTGCTCCGTTCGCTGTCTGGTGCCTTCCTCACGACCTGATGGACCATGGCAAGCAACTCCGGTGCCGCCTTCCGAGGTTCTACGGCGAACTTGGGGCCCAATGGCAGGACATTCTTCACGTGCTCAGGTAGATGGACATCTCCAATAGTAGTGACGTCCCTTCGAACCGTGCGAGGCTTCTCTGGGGCTTTGTTCCGAAGATACTGCAACGCTTGCTGCCACATGAACTCTGTCGTTTGTGAGGCGATGCAAAGGTATGCCTGGAAATCCCTGTCGGCTTGACGTTCTGGTGTGGTGGTGCGTAGCAACACATACAGGTCATTTTTGTAGATCCTTGCTTGTCTTCGCCACTCGGAGCGAAGTATCTTCATAAGGCGTATCCCATGGCTTGACTAGGGGGCGAACCATCCTAGAATCGCCTTGACGTCATCCGGGAGGAACTTGTGCCTGAGGCAGAACGAAAGAGATCGTGATTTGCAGATGGCGACGGCAGCGAGACTAACCAAGACAGAAGGATGGGAAAGAGAAGAGACAGAGCCCGATGTACTTGAAATATAGGTCAGAATCGTCTTTTCTTGGGCTAGTTGGTTTTTCATGCTGTAGGTGTTTGCAGCGCACACGAAACACGGACGGACAGAAAAGGGAACGAAACACAGCGCTGATCCCAACTGCATTCTGGAAAGCTACAGAGCCAAATTTGTCGATGCTATTTTCAAGGTATGAAAGTAACTCCTTCTGCGGAAGAGAGTAATACAAGTCATTTATATCTATAGAAAATGCTTGCAAGTTCTTGTGATTCTGGCCTTCCAGAAACCCTATGACATCTACCGAGCTTTTAATCTGGAAAGGATCATCAAAAGGGATGGTCTTCAGCTTGTCTTGCAGGAATTGGGAAATTGCTTTCTGCCATGAACCTGTTTCTGACACGAATACTCTGAAAGGGCAACCAAGCTTGTGCGTCTTAGCGGAAAACATGAAATGAAGGCTATTGATTTCGGAGCTGTCAATACTTCGGCCTAAACGGGTCAGGTTCAGCCTCTCACACAATGCTTTGGCTGTTTGTTTCAATTTTGGTAAGCGTACCTTAGAATCTTCACGGAACACTCCTCTGATGGCGTCAAGGGCTTTCAGTCCGAACATTTCCCTGGAGCACACAACAAGGCCTCCTTCTTTATCCTCCGGAAGAACACGCAGCTTGTTCTCGCATACGAAGGATGTCACCTGCCGCACAGGTAGATGTTTTCTTGTCGAATCCCGACGAAGAAGCACGTCCACTCCTTCCGAAACGCATCTGCTCCGTTCACTGTCTGGTGCCTTCCTCGCGACCTGATGGACCATGGCAAGCAACTCCGGTGCCGTCTTCCGAGGTTCTACGGCGAACATGGGGCCCAATGCCAGGACATTCTTCACGTGCTCAGGTAGATGGACATCTCCAATAGTAGTGACGTCCCTTCGAACCGTGCGAGGCTTCTCCGGGGCTTTGTTCCGAAGATACTGCAACGCTTGCTGCCACATGAACTCTGTCGTTTGTGAGGCGATGCGAAGGTATGCCTGGAAATCCCTGTCGGCTTGACGTTCTGGTGTGGTGGTGCGTAGCAACACATACAGGTCATTTTTGTAGATCCTTGCTTGTCTTCGCCACTCGGAGCGAAGCATCTTCATGAGGCGTATCCCATGGCTTGACGAGGGAGCGAACCCTCCTAGAATCGCCTTGAAGTCATCCGGGAGGAACTTGTGCCTGAGGCAGAACGAAAGAGATCGTGATTTGCAGATGGCGACGGCAGCGAGACTAACCAAGACAGAAGGATGGGAAAGAGAAGAGACAGAGCCCGATGTACTTGAAATATAGGTCAGAATCGTCTTTTCTTGGGCTAGTTGGTTTTTCATGCTGTAGGTGGTTGCAGCGCACACGAAACACGGACGGACAGAAAAGGGAACGAAACACAGCGCTGATCCCAACTGCATTCTGGAAAGCTACAGAGCCAAATTTGTCGATGCTATTTTCAAGGTATGAAAGTAACGCATTCTGCAGAAGAGAGTAATACAAGTCCTTAATATCTATAGAACATGCTTGCAAGTTCTTGTGATTCTGGCCTTCCAGAAACCCTATGACATCTACCGAGCTTTTAATCTGGAAAGGATCATCAAAAGGGATGGTCTTCAGCTTGTCTTGCAGGAATTTGGAAATTGCTTTCTGCCATGAACCTGTTTCTGACACGATTACTCTGAAAGGGCAACCGAGGTTGTGCGTCTTAGCGGAAAACATGAAATGAAGGCTATTGATTTCGGAGCTGTCAATACTTCGGCCTAAACGGGTCAGGTTCAGCCTCTCACACAATGTTTTGGCTGTTTGTTTCAATTTTGGTAAGCGTACCTTAGAATCTTCACGGAACACTCCTCTGATGGCGTCAAGGGCTTTCAGTCCGAACATTTCCCTGGAGCACACAACAAGGCCTCCTTCTTTATCCTCCGGAAGAACACGCAGCTTGTTCTCGCATAAGAAGGATGTCACCTGCCGCACAGGTAGATGTTTTCTTGTCGAATCCCGACGAAGAAGCACGTCCACTCCTTCCGAAACGCATCTGCTCCGTTCACTGTCTGGTGCCTTCCTCGCGACCTGATGGACCATGGCAAGCAACTCCGGTGCCGTCTTCCGAGGTTCTACGGCGAACATGGGGCCCAATGCCAGGACATTCTTCACGTGATCAGGTAGATGGACATCTCCAATAGTAGTGACGTCCCTTCGAACCGTGCGAGGCTTCTCCGGGGCTGTGTTCCGAAGATACTGCAACGCTTGCTGCCACATGAACTCTGTCGTTTGTGAGGCGATGCGAAGGTATGCCTGGAAATCCCTGTCGGCTTGACGTTCTGGTGTGGTGGTGCGTAGCAACACATACAGGTCATTTTTGTAGATCCTTGCTTGTCTTCGCCACTCGGAGCGAAGTATCTTCATGAGGCGTATCCCATGGCTTGACGAGGGAGCGAACCCTCCTAGAATCGCCTTGAAGTCATCCGGGAGGAACTTGTGCCTGAGGCAGAACGAAAGAGATCGTGATTTGCAGATGGCGACGGCAGCGAGACTAACCAAGACAGAAGGATGGGAAAGAGAAGAGACAGAGCCCGATGTACTTGAAATATAGGTCAGAATCGTCTTTTCTTGGGCTAGTTGGTTTTTCATGCTGTAGGTGTTTGCAGCGCACACGAAACACGGACGGACAGAAAAGGGAACGAAACACAACGCTGATCCCAACTGCATTCTGGAAAGCTACAGAGCCAAATTTGTCGATGCTATTTTCAAGGTATGAAAGTAACGCATTCTGCGGAAGAGAGTAATACAAGTCCTTAATATCTATAGAACATGCTTGCAAGTTCTTGTGATTCTGGCCTTCCAGAAACCCTATGACATCTACCGAGCTTTTAATCTGGAAAGGATCATCAAAAGGGATGGTCTTCAGCTTGTCTTGCAGGAATTGGGAAATTGCTTTCTGCCATGAACCTGTTTCTGACACGATTACTCTGAAAGGGCCACCGAGGTTGTGCGTCTTAGCGGAAAACATGAAATGAAGGCTATTGATTTCGGAGCTGTCAATACTTCGGCCTAAACGGGTCAGGTTCAGCCTCTCACACAATGTTTTGGCTGTTTGTTTCAATTTTGGTAAGCGTACCTTAGAATCTTCACGGAACACTCCTCTGATGGCGTCAAGGGCTTTCAGTCCGAACATTTCCCTGGAGCACACAACAAGGCCACCGTCTTTATCCTCCGGAAGAACACGCAGCTGGTTCTCGCATAAGAAGGATGTCACCTGCCACACAGGTAGATGTTTTCTTGTCGAATCCCGACGAAGAAGCACGTCCACTCCTTCCGAAACGCATCTGCTCCGTTCACTGTCTGGTGCTTCCTCGCGACCTGATGGACCATGGCAAGCAACTCCGGTGCCGTCTTCCGAGGTTCTACGGCGAACTTGGGGCCCAATGCCAGGACATTCTTCACGTGCTCAGGTAGATGGACATCTCCGATAGTAGTGACGTCCCTTCGAACCGTGCGAGGCTTCTCCGGGGCTGTGTTCCGAAGATACTGCAACGCTTGCTGCCACATGAACTCTGTCGTTTGTGAGGCGATGCGAAGGTATGCCTGGCAATCCCTGTCGGCTTGACGTTCTGGTGTGGTGGTGCGTAGCAACACATACAGGTCATTTTTGTAGATCCCTGCTTGTCTTCGCCACCCGGAGCACCACCACACCAGAACGTCAAGCCGACAGGGATTTCCAGGCATTCCTTCGCATCGCCTCACAAACGACAGAGTTCATGTGGCAGCAAGCGTTGCAGTATCTTCGGAACACAGCCCCGGAGAAGCCTCGCACGGTTCGAAGGGACGTCACTACTATTGGAGATGTCCATCTACCTGAGCACGTGAAAAATGTCCTGGCATTGGGCCCCACGTTCGCCGTAGAACCTCGGAAGACGGCACCGGAGTTGCTTGCCATGGTCCATCAGGTCGCGAGGAAGGCACCAGACAGTGAACGGAGCAGATGCGTTTCGGAAGGAGTGGACGTGCTTCTTCGTCGGGATTCGACAAGAAAACATCTACCTGTGCGGCAGGTGACATCCTTCTTATGCGAGAACCAGCTGCGTGTTCTTCCGGAGGATAAAGAAGGTGGCCTTGTTGTGTGCTCCAGGGAAATGATCGGACTGAAAGCCCTTGACGCCATCAGAGGAGTGTTCCGTGAAGATTCTAAGGTACGCTTACCAAAATTGAAACAAACAGCCAAAACATTGTGTGAGAGGCTGAACCTGACCCGTTTAGGCCGAAGTATTGACAGCTCCGAAATCAATAGCCTTCATTTCATGTTTTCCGCTAAGACGCACAAGCTCGGTTGCCCTTTCAGAGTAATCGTGTCAGAAACAGGTTCATGGCAGAAAGCAGTTTCCCAATTCCTGCAAGACAAGCTGAAGACCATCCCTTTTGATGATCCTTTCCAGATTAAAAGCTCGGTAGATGTCATAGGGTTTCTGGAAGTCCAGAATCACAAGATCTTGCAAGCATGTTCTATAGATATTAAGGACTTGTATTACTCTCTTCCGCAGAAGGAGTTACTTTCATACCTTGAAAATAGCATCGACAAATTTGGCTCTGTAGCTTTCCAGAATGCAGTTGGGATCAGCGCTGTGTTTCGTTCCCTTTTCTGTCCGTCCGTGTTTCGTGTGCGCTGCAAACACCTACAGCATGAAAAACCAACTAGCCCAAGAAAAGACGATTCTGACCTATATTTCAAGTACATTGGGCTGTCTCTTCTCTTTCCCATCCTTCTGTCTTGGTTAGTCTCGCTGCCGTCGCCATCTGCAAATCACGATCTCTTTCGTTCTGCCTCAGGCACAAGTTCCTCCCGGATGACGTCAAGGCGATTCTAGGAGGGTTCGCCCTCTCGTCAAGCCATGGGATACGCCTCATGAAGATACTTCGCTCAAAGTGGCGAAGACAAGCAAGGATCTACAAAAATGACCTGTATGTGTTGCTACGCACCACCACACAAGAACGTCAAGCCGACAGGGATTTCCAGGCATACCTTCGCATCGCCTCACAAACGACAGAGTTCATGTGGCAGCAAGCGTTGCAGTATCTTCGGAACACAGCCCCGGAGAAGCCTCGCACGGTTCGAAGGGACGTCACTACTATTGGAGATGTTCATCTACCTGAGCACGTGAAGAATGTCCTGGCATTGGGCCCCAAGTTCGCCGTAGAACCTCGGAAGACGGCACCGGAGTTGCTTGCCATGGTCCATCAGGTCGCGAGGAAGGCACCAAACAGTGAACGGAGCAGATGCGTTTCGGAAAGAGTGGACGTGCTTCTTCGTCGGGATTCGACAAGAAAACATCTACCTGTGCGGCAGGTGACATCCTTCTTATGCGAGAACCAGCTGCGTGTTCTTCCGGAGGATAAAGAAGGTGGCCTTGTTGTGTGCTCCAGGGAAATGTTCGGACTGAAAGCCCTTGACGCCATCAGAAGAGTGTTCCGTGAAGATTCTAAGGTACGCTTACCAAAATTGAAACAAACAGCCAAAACATTGTGTGAGAGGCTGAACCTGACCCGTTTAGGCCGAAGTACTGACAGCTCCGAAATCAATAGCCTTCATTTCATGTTTTCCGCTAAGACGCACAAGCTCGGTTGCCCTTTCAGAGTAATCGTGTCAGAAACAGGTTCATGGCAGAAAGCAATTTCCCAATTCCTGCAAGACAAGCTGAAGACCATCCCTTTTGATGATCCTTTCCAGATTAAAAGCTCGGTAGATGTCATAGGGCTTCTGGAAGGCCAGAATCGCAAGAACTTGCAAGCATGTTCTATAGATATTAAGGACTTGTATTACTCTCTTCCGCAGAAGGAGTTACTTTCATACCTTGAAAATAGCATCGACAAATTTGGCTCTGTAGCTTTCCAGAATGCAGTTGGGATCAGCGCTGTGTTTCGTTCCCTTTTCTGTCCGTCCGTGTTTCGTGTGCGCTGCAAACACCTACAGCATGAAAAACCAACTAGCCCAAGAAAAGACGAGTCTGACCTATATTTCAAGTACATCGGGCTCTGTCTCTTCTCTTTCCCATCCTTCTGTCTTGGTTAGTCTCGCTGCCGTCGCCATCTGCAAATCACGATCTCTTTCGTTCTGCCTCAGGCACAAGTTCCTCCCGGATGACGTCAAGGCGATTCTAGGAGGGTTCGCCCCCTCGTCAAGCCATGGGATACGCCTCATGAAGATACTTCGCTCAAAGTGGTGAAGACAAGCAAGGATCTACAAAAATGACCTGTATGTGTTGCTACGCACCACCACACAAGAACGTCAAGCCGATAGGGATTTCCAGGCATACCTTCGCATCGCCTCACAAACGACAGAGTTCATGTGGCAGCAAGCGTTGCAGTATCTTCGGAACACAGCCCCGGAGAAGCCTCGCACGGTTCGAAGGGACGTCACTACTATTGGAGATGTTCATCTACCTGAGCACGTGAAGAATGTCCTGGCATTGGGCCCCAAGTTCGCCGTAGAACCTCGGAAGACGGCACCGGAGTTGCTTGCCACGGTCCATCAGGTCGCGAGGAAGGCACCAAACAGTGAACGGAGCAGATGCGTTTCGGAAGAAGTGGACGTGCTTCTTCGTCGGGATTCGACAAGAAAACATCTACCTGTGCGGCAGGTCACATCCTTCTTATGCGAGAACCAGCTGCGTGTTCTTCCGGAGGATAAAGAAGGTGGCCTTGTTGTGTGCTCCAGGGAAACGTTCGGACTGAAAGCCCTTGACGCCATCAGAGGAGTGTTTCGTGAAGATTCTAAGGTACGCTTACCAAAATTGAAACAAACAGCCAAAACATTGTGTGAGAGGCTGAACCTGACCCGTTTAGGCCGAAGTATTGACAGCTCCGAAATCCATAGCCTTCATTTCATGTTTTCCGCTAAGACGCACAAGCTCGGTTGCCCTTTCAGAGTAATCGTGTCAGAAACAGGTTCATGGCAGAGAGCAATTTCCCAATTCCTGCAAGACAAGCTGAAGACCATCCCTTTTGATGATCCTTTCCAGATTAAAAGCTCGGTAGATGTCATGGGGTTTCTGGAAGGCCAGAATCACAAGAACTTGCAAGCATGTTCTATAGATATTAAGGACTTGTATTACTCTCTTCCGCAGAAGGAGTTACTTTCATACCTTGAAAATAGCATCGACAAATTTGGCTCTGTAGCTTTCCAGAATGCAGTTGGGACCAGCGCTATGTTTCGTTCCCTTTTCTGTCCGTCCGTGTTTCGTGTGCGCTGTAAACACCTACAGCATTAAAAACCAACTAGCCCAAGAAAAGACGATTCTGACCTATATTTCAAGTACATCGGGCTCTGTCTCTTCTCTTTCCCATCCTTCTGTCTTGGTTAGTCTCGCTGCCGTCGCCATCTGCAAATCACGATCTCTTTCGTTCTGCCTCAGGCACAAGTTTCTCCCGGATGACGTCAAGACGATTCTAGGAGGGTTCGCCCCCTCGTCAAGCCATGGGATACGCCTCATGAAGATACTTCGCTCCGAGTGGCGAAGACAAGCAAGGATCTACAAAAATGACCTGTATGTGTTGCTACGCACCACCACACCAGAACGTCAAGCCGACAGGGATTTCCAGGCATACCTTCGCATCGCCTCACAAACGACAGAGTTCATGTGGCAGCAAGCGTTGCAGTATCTTCGGAACACAGCCCCGGAGAAGCCTCGCACGGTTCGAAGGGACGTCACTACTATTGGAGATGTCCATCTACCTGAGCACGTGAAGAATGTCCTGGCATTGGGCCCCAAGTTCGCCGTAGAACCTCGGAAGACGGCGCCGGAGTTGCTTGCCATGGTCCATCAGGTCGCGAGTAAGGCACCAGACAGTGAACGGAGCAGGTGCGTTTCGGAAGGAGTGGACGTGCTTCTTCGTCGGGATTCGACAAGAAAACATCTACCTGTGCGGCAGGTGACATCCTTCTTATGCGAGAACCAGCTGCGTGTTCTTCCGGAGGATAAAGAAGGTGGCCTTGTTGTGTGCTCCAGGGAAACGTTCGGACTGAAAGCCCTTGACGCCATCAGAGGAGTGTTTCGTGAAGATTCTAAGGTACGCTTACCAAAATTGAAACAAACAGCCAAAACATTGTGTGAGAGGCTGAACCTGACCCGTTTAGGCCGAAGTATTGACAGCTCCGAAATCCATAGCCTTCATTTCATGTTTTCCGCTAAGACGCACAAGCTCGGTTGCCCTTTCAGAGTAATCGTGTCAGAAACAGGTTCATGGCAGAGAGCAATTTCCCAATTCCTGCAAGACAAGCTGAAGACCATCCCTTTTGATGATCCTTTCCAGATTAAAAGCTCGGTAGATGTCATAGGGTTTCTGGAAGGCCAGAATCACAAGAACTTGCAAGCATGTTCTATAGATATTAAGGACTTGTATTACTCTCTTCCGCAGAAGGAGTTACTTTCATACCTTGAAAATAGCATCGACAAATTTGGCTCTGTAGCTTTCCAGAATGCAGTTGGGATCAGCGCTGTGTTTTGTTCCCTTTTCTGTCCGTCCGTGTTTCGTGTGCGCTGTAAACACCTACAGCATGAAAAACCAACTAGCCCAAGAAAAGACGATTCTGACCTATATTTCAAGTACATCGGGCTCTGTCTCTTCTCTTTCCCATCCTTCTGTCTTGGTTAGTCTCGCTGCCGTCGCCATCTGCAAATCACGATCTCTTTCGTTCTGCCTCAGGCACAAGTTCCTCCCGGATGACGTCAAGACGATTCTAGGAGGGTTCGCCCCCTCGTCAAGCCATGGGATACGCCTCATGAAGATACTTCGCTCCGAGTGGCGAAGACAAGCAAGGATCTACAAAAATGACCTGTATGTGTTGCTACGCACCACCACACCAGAACGTCAAGCCGACAGGGATTTCCAGGCATACCTTCGCATCGCCTCACAAACGACAGAGTTCATGTGGCAGCAAGCGTTGCAGTATCTTCGGAACACAGCCCCGGAGAAGCCTCGCACGGTTCGAAGGGACGTCACTACTATTGGAGATGTCCATCTACCTGAGCACGTGAAGAATGTCCTGGCATTGGGCCCCAAGTTCGCCGTAGAACCTCGGAAGACGGCACCGGAGTTGCTTGCCATGGTCCATCAGGTCGCGAGGAAGGCACCAGACAGTGAACGGAGCAGATGCGTTTCGGAAGGAGTGGACGTGCTTCTTCGTCGGGATTCGACAAGAAAACATCTACCTGTGCGGCAGGTGACATCCTTCTTATGCGAGAACCAGCTGCGTGTTCTTCCGGAGGATAAAGAAGGTGGCCTTGTTGTGTGCTCCAGGGAAATGATCGGACTGAAAGCCCTTGACGCCATCAGAGGAGTGTTCCGTGAAGATTCTAAGGTGCGCTTACCAAACTTGAAACAAACAGCCAAAACATTGTGTGAGAGGCTGAACCTGACCCGTTTAGGCCGAAGTATTGACAGCTCCGAAATCAATAGCCTTCATTTCATGTTTTCCGCTAAGACGCACAAGCTCGGTTGCCCTTTCAGAGTAATCGTGTCAGAAACAGGTTCATGGCAGAAAGCAATTTCCCAATTCCTGCAAGACAAGCTGAAGACCATCCCTTTTGATGATCCTTTCCAGATTAAAAGCTCGGTAGATGTCATAGGGTTTCTGGAAGGCCAGAATCACAAGAACTTGCAAGCATGTTCTATAGATATTAAGGACTTGTATTAGTCTCTTCCGCAGAAGGAGTTACTTTCATACCTTGAAAATAGCATCGACAAATTTGGCTCTGTAGCTTTCCAGAATGCAGTTGGGATCAGCGCTATGTTTCGTTCCCTTTTCTGTCCGTCCGTGTTTCGTGTGCGCTGCAAACACCTACAGCATGAAAAACCAACTAGCCCAAGAAAAGACGATTCTGTCAAGAACTGTCCCAAGTACTTTCCGCCTACCGTCGGCCAACTTGCTGAGTGTGTGCTTCAACACATGCTTTTGTGATTTTGAAGAAACGCCGTTCCTTGTAGTGCCTCCTTACATGTTCTGTTTGTGTACAACACACATTTTATTTGGTGCTTCAGTGAAAGACAGGAAGGCACCAAAATGTTTTCCTTCTTGCGCCATAGTGTTGACTGGACATGCTTTCACCAGTGCTTTTCTGTTTGCTTTGGTGTTTGTGGAGAGCCACCAGTCCATAACATGCTGCTCAACCTACAGCATGGTCCCTGCATCTGCAGTCATTTACAGCACCTCTTCAGGGTGCAACACGCCTTGCGTGGCACCGTTTGTGTGGTAAGATTGCAACATGCTTTGCCTCATGGCATTTGGTTGCCTCTGTGTGCTTGATTTCGACTGCCTCTTTCACATGCTGCATGTAGTTATACAGCAATGAACTGTTTTTCTTGAGATGAAAGTCAGGCGATTGTTTCATGGTCATTATCTTCGAGATGACAATGCAAGGCTTGGGCAGAGTTTTGTCAGGCTACCTATTGCCATTTTCGAACTGAAATTTGTACCCGTGACGAATTCCTACAAATTCTATATTAATTCAGTTGAAGGTAACTGGAAGTATAAAATATGCAGCTGGACGTAATTTCATTTATAAAGGTCCAAATGGTGTTTTGCAGTTGGAAGGGTATTATCCAGTTCAGTAATCCAGCTGGAAATTGACAGCAATACTAGTAGTACTGAACTTTGTTATTGATTTTTCTGGGTTCCTCGGGTGGTGTTCCCAGGTCCGGGATCTTTTTCTCTTTGCGTGATTTGGTGTCCGGGATAATTTTGTGCACTGGGCTATTAACCTCCCAGTCAAACTGTGTTAGATCCCATTTTCATTGACTCAGCCATTTGCACTTTGCTTCATATAAATTGGGGATGTTGTTCGGTGGCTTTAAGAATAAATCCCAGACAACCTGATTACCATCTACACCCTTACTGTGACTGGACCGTCAGTGTACCAGCTTCCACTTTTTTGTTTAGCAAAGGTGACTGCTGGGTACTCCTCTTTGCAAATTAGGCAACAATAATGTGTGTGTACACCACTGTTGAACGTTTATGAAAGGAGGGTCTGTCCAAAAAAATTATCTTTGTACACGAGGCATATTGTTCAATATGTAATGTTGCACTTGGTAATGAGTCTCAATTAGGCTGCATAATGAATTCTAGGGTTCATGAAGGAGAGTGATGAAAATAAATTATTTTGGCAATACAGGCTTCCGCTAACTTTTCAATGTACATGTAAAACACACGTTACTCGGACAAGTTGCAACACCTAAAAGGCATAGCAACTTGTCTCGCTGCCCAGTACAGTAGGAGGACACTTAAAGGGAAGCTGAAACGGTTTTCAAATTGCATGAAACGCTGTGGTTCGGAAGAAGGGACTTCGAAAATTGTGTGTAAATTTTTTCTCGATTCTGTTCGCAAAATGAGCCGCAATCGCTGGTTAAAAACCCGGCGCCGACACGCCCTCTTCGCCTCCGGAAGCGCCGAATGGGGGGAAGGAACTGGCGGAAGTGATGCCATTCACGGGTAGTCTGCCGGCCGTCCTGCTTTGCTTGCTGCTTTTTGGCCCGCGCTTTGGTGAACGACGGATCCATAATTTGCAAAACGCAGTTCTCAAGTCAGCTGAAGAAACACGCTACGCAGCAACACAGTCGGTGCTGGCCGGATATCCCCGTAGATGACGTCACGACGATGCCGGCCATTCGCGGCGTTCGCTCGGCGCCCTGAGACGCTGGTGCCCGTTTTCTTCCAAAAAACAGGTTTTGCATTTATTTCCGCCCTTTTCGAATGCGATATTCTTTTTCAGCGGAATAAAAACTATAAAATGCCGCATGGAACTCAATTTTTTCGAAAAGTGCTTCAGCTTCCGTTTAAGCTCAGCATTCGAGGGCATTACGCGACAGTGTTAATGGCTCCCTGCAGTGGTTTCTCTTCACGAACACAGTCGCTGTTCTTCATGCATGTTCGCACATGCATCACAATTATCTCAACACAGGTTCCACACTCTTGTCTTTGAACTCTTGCACACTGCAGTTCACCTACATCATATTACTGTAACTGGTTTCTCACTGATTAGCACATCTCTAGTTCACTGCAGTAATTACATTATTAAGCTTCAAATGAAGCCAACACCACACACACATCACCCCCCCCCCCCTTTGTACCTCAGTACAGTCATTGTGCCAGCATGGTCTAGTTGGTAGAGTGTGCCTGGCGGGTGACCAAGGGTCTTTGAAGCCAGACTGAAATTTAATCATATTTTTTGTACGTAAAATCTATTGCTTTATGAGGTGAAGTAGTTTGAGACATATGCTGATATTTGATTTAAATTACAAATCCTGTTTTCAGTGACTTTTATTCCAGATATGCCCGCGTGGCGCGGTTTTTTGACACAATGCCGGGTGGATAACGCTGGGTTTTCTGCTGAATGGCAGCCTTGACGATGTCGTGTTATAAACCTCTCGTTGACAGTGGAATGTGCAGGCTTTCGATACCTTTCTTTTCTGGTTGCACATATCGCCCAATAACATGTTAACACTAATTACGATGCCATCACATGCCACACAGCAGTAAAGGTATTACCTGGTGGTAATCGCAAAGAAAATAATTTTTTTTCTGGCAGTCCAAAACAAAGTAGCAGCCTATTTCCACCTTACTTGGTTTGGTTTCATACTTCTGCTTGAACTTGAAGAGAAAATAGCCAGCAAACCTGTACAACAAGGTAATTTTTCAGGAAGCCTAAATTTTATGCACAAGCACTTTCAATGACTCCAATTTCCTCATTTTGCAACCTGTTCTACCATTATAATCGTGATAAATACTTTCTGTTCATGCCTCTTGGAAACTAAGAGTCAGACTGGCTTACCATGTTTCAAACTGCCTTAATCGTGCTGAAAAACACAATTCACCCTCCATGTGCACATACCACTATGCATCTCAAGTGTTCCATTTCTTTTTCTTTCACGTAGTCGAGGACTGTAATAGCCTTCTTGCCAGTGCAGTTCACCACGGTAATCTTGCGCACTTCAAGTGCTTCTTTGATCAAATAATATATGAGCTGTACATGAGCTTCGTTCTCATTACAGGCAGGCCCTTTCTTATCGGAATGTGGTAATGTATTGTTACAGAGCAACTTCGATTTGTCCTCAGCATCCTTTCAGACTTTTTCCGACATTGCAATGCCTACAGATGGTACGGTGGCCTTCATTGAACTGTAGACATTGTGTTCTTAGTGTTCGTAGAGAGTTTAGGTTGTTTATTTTAATGCACAGTAAAGGAAACTACTTTGAAAGTGAACGCAATCCATTGAGCATACTCTCTGGCAGTGCACATTAGTGCCATCACATGGTCTTCATTGCATCAGTGTATGGTGTAAATGTTGCCTAACCGCATTGTGATACACCGCTTGAAATGAACCAACAATGGCCCTAATATGTATGTGATGAGGAGTGTACACAGGGAAGGTTATACACTTGCACATCAGGCAACAAACATTGCTGAAGCCTGTTGTATGTTCCTTGTGGGGTGCACAAGGCTTGCCAAAACCAATACACAACCAGTGTTATCGTGCAGCATTAATGAACCTTTTGCCAGAATAGCACTGCCTGTGTGTGATGCTGCCTCCCTGAAATATTGTGCTGGGGGCCATGTTAGCCTTGCATTTCTTGCCTCCTTTGTGTGTTATCTTGCTGCTGTCATGCTTGTGCTTTTCTTGTCGTGTTGTTCTTCTTCGTTCTTAATTGTGGTGCCTGCAACTTCACAGTTGTTTTTATTCTCTTTTGGTTCCTTTGCCTCACCCTGAGACATGTTCATGCTTAATGTGCCACGTGCACTAGATAATGCATGTGTATGTACACATTAAGATAGCAACTAGCATGAAACGAATAAAGCAAGTGTCTTGCACACTGCATGAAGCTGTTTGCAATGTGGCACAACCCTCCACCTTCACTCTCCACCTCTGTTCGTTCCATTCCCTAAGGTTGAGTAGCATATGTGGACTTTTTTTCCGTGTGATCTGTTCACCTTTCCAGACATTAAACCTTTCTTTCTTACTAGGAATGTTGCTGCATTAAAAGGAGCTGCCTGTTGCTGCTGCAGGTGCATAACAGTTGCCTTATAATAAATGAATCACTGGGCTCTGCGTGACAAATTTTGTTTCACCTTCTGCATTGTGGTGTTAACTTCCATCAGACGACCAGTCATCATCAACATCAGCCTGACTAGGCCCAATGCAGGGCAAGGGCCTCTCCCATGTGTATCCATTAAACCTGTCCTTTGCCAGATGCACCCACAGCGCCCGCCTTTCCTCGGCCGACATACTATCATCGGGCGCGTGGGCCAACACGTGGTGATTCTGCATAAAGTTAAGCATAGCTTCCAGTTGAATAGTGCTGCAGCGCGGTGCCGCTATTGCCTTCACTGCTTCCCTCTGCAGAGTCCGTTTTCATTCTGGCTCGATTTTGTGCTTCCATGAATGGACAAAAGTACCGAATTTTCATTTAAGTTGTTTTCTTTATTAGTTTTTTCATGCGACGAAGAAAAGTTATAAAGCTGTAAATTTTCACTATATCATTTTGTTTTCCTTCACTGTATGAGCGCGCGAAGACACTCCCCTTTAGCGCCGCATGTGCCAGCAAAGCGACAGTCAGGGACCTCCAAATAATTCTCAGTCACAGCGTTTTTCACGCTATGCCACCAAGTTTCGTCGCTTCCTGTGCGTATAGCAGTACCAGCGTCGCGAAGAACACCACTGCACGCAGTTGCCGCTGAACTATCTTCACTATTCTCGCTACTATTCTCGTCACATTAGGAACCAACGCCAGATCCACATATTCAAGTTGCTGGCCAACGCATATGTATGGACATACACCGAGATCGCAACGCATTTCACTGTTTCGCTCAGCGGCTGTAATGCACGACGCGTACGCGCTGGAGATACTCGGCTTCAGGCACGCTTTATGGTATTGGTGATTTTTGAACTCGGCACCAAGTAGCAGACGACAGTATACTTTCTCCTTTCTTTTCCAGTTTCGTCATCTGATTCTGCGTTTCCGTACCTTGGCACCACCCCGATGTACGCGTCACGGGTGCGCCCCGCTCTGGGCGTATCGGCGAATATCGAGAATAGGGCCCCAAGGAAGATGATCCTCATTGAGATTGGCCAATTGAGAACAGACGTCACTGCTCCGCGCTACGACAAGGAAAATTTCAACCGACGGGAAATTTCAACCGACAGGGGAAATTTTAACTCTTTGCGAAAATCCTTGCTTGCACCGCGTTCCTTGGTACGATAGGTGCCCATATCCCTAGGTACAGCCCTCTCTCTCTCGCCTTTTCCTTTTGCCTTAAAGGGGCTCTAATAAAGTTGCGCTATGCCTGGGATGTTAAAGCACGCTGCTTCATGAATATTGTCCAGGAATAATTTTTTTTTAATGTGCTTTGCAGGAACAGAGTTATTTGTAGTCATAATTTGAATTTCAGCGTCTTCGCGCCTTTCCCTCTCCTCTCGTCACTTTTTGCACATTGCACCGTTCATTGGAAGGTTGGCGCTCCTCTCCGCCGGCCCCACTTCCCGGGGAGAGCGTCCTGATCCAGAAGTGTGCGGAGAGTGGCTAGTTGTTACGGCATTATAGAAACAATGAATAACTGCGCAAAAAGGATGGGACAAGGCTTGTCTCGTGTGGTTCTTCTCCCTTGTCCCCTCCTTTTTGCGCAGTTATTCATTCTTCCTGATCCGCCGGAGCTACGTGGCTTATTGGCCGGAGCCTTGGTAGCTGCCTGACGTCTGAAAGAATCTAACCAATATCCATCTCTCAACATGTATACGTAGATGCGAGCGACGGGTACAAGCCTTCCCTTGGCCTGGTGCTCGGCTTATATGGGATGAAATGCTTGGAAAATGGGTCTTTGACTACCCCACTTGAGAAGTAAAAGATACCTTGTGCCACGGCGCTCCTTGGCCATAGATGCCTTTGCGCCATAAAAATCCATAATCATCATACAAGGGACATAATGAAATTTACAAAGTATGCATGCATAGTCATAGCCGTGACTCATAATCATTAAGCATAGCTTGACTCAGCACTTCACAAGTAATGTAAGGTGTACAGAGTTTGTACAGTTTCCTTAGTCATGCCCCGTAGCTGTGACTCGTCATTTTGCAACATATGACATGACTGCGCTTTAATGATTTTGCTTTCTCTCTTAAGTGTGTTTGCAGATTTTTTTTCTGGTATATTTAAATTGGCCGCTGCAAGAAAAAAGCTGCTCATGCAGTCTATCCTTGCAGCAATACTCAGTGCTACAGGCCTTGCTTATATGAAGCTGTTGCGTGCACCTGCGATGTCTTGACAGAACTGCACTTCATATCTCCTTCACAACCGCAAGGTCCTTGTAGCACTCGGTGCTACAGGCCTTGCTTATGCTCTGCTGCATGCACCTGCAATGTCTTGACAGAACTGCACTTCATATCTCCATCACAACCGCAACGTGACGCAGGTACGCGCATGCAGGACACGACATTGTCGCGGCGCGCACTGGCTTGGCAGTGTTGAAGCCATTGCAGTTGCAACATGCAGAAGCGCGCAGGAGGAATGCCCAGTGTTATTATAATCTCTGGAAGTCAACAAAGCTGCCCTAAATTTGTGGTCCAAGGATAGGGCCATGTAAAAGGTTGCCATGCAGGAATGAGCTTTGCAGAGGTTGACTATGTAACAGTCCGTGTAATCAGTTAACCTAGTATATTAAACATTATCCTCCAGAAATTGTTGCCCACGCACTAGTAGCATGAAAAAGCGTAAGCGAATGACTGATAAATTTTTAATAGTAAAAATAACCTGGGAAACACAGTTCTGCACTGCTGGCAAAAGGCAAAAAATTTTTAACTAAATCCGTGACTGTCATGTGCACTTGGCACAAGCAGAGCATCAGTAGTAGCGCGGGAGTATTGCACGCGTTCCCAATCCATAGCGCATGCATTTTTCATTAGTCTATGTAAATACAGCGAACTTCACTTAGCACTTGCCTTTCAAAAAAAATGAAAGTTGTGTGATGCACAAAACAAAGGGAAAATTTTTGAAAAATTCTATACACATGCAAAAGCAGAATTGCATGAGCATTGGCTTGCCTTGTTACTTCACTCTTGGCTTTCTAGTGTTGCCTTATGCTTTTTTTTCATGCACTGTCATTGTGTACATTTTTATCCATATGAAGCATACGTTTGTTCACGCCTCAATTTTTTTCTTTTACTTTTCTAGTCATGGACTTTGCATCATGTCATAACTATGCTGCTATGATGCTGTTGTTGCTATGCCTTTGGCACAAACCCACATACATCACAAAATCTTGCTCGGGGGTTTACGCATCACAATAGTGCTCTTGCACCAATAATTAACTTATACTGTGTGGAGTGCTTAGTTATGTTTAAAATAATTCCATTTCAAAATTTTGCACCTGGAAAGACGGAGAAGAAAGCAAAACTTGCTGTCATTTCATAGCTTCAACAGGAAGGAAAGAAAGCGCGCCAAGCATTTTCAAACGCTACCTGCACTGCCACCGTTTCGGCTCGCACAAAGAGCTTTCTATAGAACAGCACCAAAGGCAGAAAAAGGGGCAAGGAAGCTGCAAATCGAGAAGTATTGCTTTGCAACTCAAGAGGTCACGGAGAAAGAGAGCAAGGTATATATAGTGTTTCAAAAGAAACACTACAGACACTTCAATGAAGTCTGCCACCAGAGACTGTCCCAGGATGAGGCCAGAGTGCTTGCAGGTTAGCCACTCCTCTTGTACAAACCTTTTGTGCATGCAGTGTTCACTGTGCCAGAATGTAAAAACATTTAGAGGCTACACTCTATCAACCTTTTATAAGGTGCGAGACAAAAGTGCATTGCTAGAAATTTAGGAAAAGAAATTGTTCATTGAACTGAAGAGTGACCATTGCAATGAATTTTCATTCTCCTGCTATGCATTCTTGGCACAAAAGAAGTGGTACGACACACAAAAACGCCTATTGTAAAGTGGGAAAAGGTATGTCCCACAAAACGAGGGGGCAGAATAAGTTATAGTAGGATACAACTTAAGAATCAAGTCACCAATGCCCCTCAAATGAAGCCTTCTAGCCAATGGTGTTGGCCATTTCTCACGATGTCATGGTTAATCCTAAGGAGTAGCATTGCGGGAGGGTGGCAGATGAAAGGGGATTAGTTGCATCTTAATTAACTGCTGGGTCATGAAAATCAGCTGACACAATTGAATGGAGAATCTTCTTTGAGGGCCATGCGCCACTTTGTTCTTGAGCTCTATCTGACTATAGTGCAATTCACTTGAGCTTACTTGGTCGCATGGAAGGGTGAAAAACAATTGATCCACAATGGCGCATTGCAGGCGCATTGCAGGTACGAACTTCATTCCGTTTAGTTTAGAGATGCTTTGTGGAAGTGGTCTAGTCTTTCGAATTGAACATGATTAGGAATGCCATCTAGAACTGAACCACTGCAATGTCTGTTTTCTTTTGTAGCGATAGCTACATTACGGTAGCATTTCGAGCCTTCAGCGTGGCGGTGGCACGTGACCGTGGCCACCGCCACATGGTTTGTCACGTGACCAGCCACGTGGTGCAGAGCAACTGCTGCTGCTGGCGGCGAAACTGAGCTGCAACAGTTTTGCGCATGCGCCATGTCAAGTGGGACGAAGATGAAGAAGGAACACCCAGCGAAACGGAGCGGCGAAAGACTGACTTTGCGATTCGACTGAGCAAGTTCCATTCGGCCAGGTGTATCTATTGTGTCACTCCAGGTTTAATCAGAGCTAAACTACTGCCAATTTTTTTCTGTTCATTTCATTGACTATCCTTGGTTTGTCGCTCAGTCGGCTGACATTAAACTTCAGCCACAAGAATTAGGCTTCAGCTCCATGAAATGCATCTTGAATGACAATTGCAGCATCAAGAGCCAAATAAAAAATTCAATGCTAGCCCCCTTTTTGGCCACCTGTCGAAAGTGTAGGCATTTTGTTGCTGATTAAAGCAACAACGCTACCAGTCTAACAGTTGTATAAGGGGCATGTTTTTTCTCACAAGACAGGTTCTTCTGCAGTGAACTTTCATTAATTCAGATTATTTCACTGTGTTTTCACTTCATCACTAATGCTCGCAGGAATGTCTGTAAGCTTTACAGCAGCCCATGCCATTGTCGTTTTCCCTACCATCGTCAACTGGTTGAGCATGCATCTCGAGATCCTGCAGCTTCCTTTGGTGTTGGCTTTGCACAATCTAATGTCTCCGTGAGAACCAAAGTGGAGGGTGGTCGAAAACCACTGCCAAATTCATTCAGTGCCTTGCTTTTAATCATCTAGAAAGCTGAAGAACAGTTTTAAGGTCTCCTCAGTGATCGGATCCCCCTCCATATGCCTATGGCCAGCACCCTGAATAATTGCTTTCAATAAATAACGTCTTCGTAAAATGCTACTGTCTCGAATTGAGTGCAGTCTTCTGATCAGCTTGTCAAGCAAAAGGCATGCAAAACCTCAAAGTAATCAAAACAGGCCATTTGAATAATTGTTTATCATTGTTGAGTCCTTTTTGTATGCTGTTAGATATGCTACAATCTTACTGCTCACTATAGAGCAAGAATGCATGGGTGAAGGCCTAATTTTACTTCTGAACATGGTATTTAGAAAAACCTTTATCAAAACGCTGATTCTGCCTTCTTATGTGCCAACTGGATCCATGATAAAATCATCTACTCAACCATGTTCTATTTAAATAGGCCCTGCACAACACGTGGTTGACAGTAAAGTTGTTTTATCTGTGTGGCTTACCTTCTGTCAAAATTTGGCTGCCACACTGGAAGTTAGAGAGAGCTATATATGCCTGACGCAGCACATGCGTGCAGTCACTGATATACCTGTGTTAACTCTTTTTTATTTGACACCATCTTTGCTGAACACAAAGCTGAGCCATCATTTTAGCTTGCATAACAGGTATGGCAATGCTGGCGTTAAATTTCCTTGTATGCATTGGCCATCCTGATACCCCTTCAAAGAGCAACTGATAGCAACTCAGATATGAACCAACAAGGGACTGGCAGGGCTCTTTTAAACTCCCATTGGACCAAATTTTTGCCTCTTTTTAATTATTTCATGTTGCAGACTATGCATGGTGTGTTCCAAGCAGGAATTGTTCACTTCTTTTTCTGAATATCACAGTTGTGCACAATATTCTTAGGGCTCATTCCGCAGATTGGTCAGCAATGCTTGCAATAAAAAATTGCTAGTCATACCTGTAATGCTCTTTCCCTTTGAAAAGTTACTTTCCTATCACAATTGCTGCTGCCTTCATAAATGAACACATCCGTAATGTTTCCTAAAGACCGCTCACAGGTGCTGCGCTGCTGAAAAAAGTACAAAATTGCATAAATTTCGTAACTATCACACGAAAGCCTCATCACACTGTACTAAATTTCCTCTTGTCCGGCTGGAAGCATAGCATAAAATTTGGCTGGATGGTGACTTTTTGGTTTGCCGTCTTAAAATGATGATGGCACTCCACCATCTGACCATTAGCTGTCTCGAATTAACCTGTGATATTGTGGCTCTTGCAATACAATTATCTGATATAACTTCAAAAATTATCCTCACAACTTCTGGCATGCCATAAAGCTGAACCCTAAACTGGACACAATACTTTTGAATGCCTACGGCACCCTAATTTCCAAGTCTTTACTTAGAACTATCCTAGCGATGTTGACCTAGGTAATGAGGATATTTCTTCATATCGTGCATTAGGCACATTACATAATATGATTATGCATAAAGTAATCATCACCTCCATTTCAATGACTTTCTAATGAATACATCTGACAATGTGCATTCATAGCTCCCATCTGTGCTCAATCATTATCAAGAACTCTAATTCCTCTTGACCAACACGTAGCAGACCTGATTCTAATCTTCAAATCTGGGGATGATTCTTAGTACTCAATCATCACCCAATCTGGTTAGTAAGTCTTTTAACTTCTAGAATATAGCCTACATATGCAAATAATTAACTACCTTGCTGAACAGTTTCTAAGCACTGGTTTTCATAAGGGCTGACAGTATGAAATGCTCATTAGATTTAATTATTGAGGTATTGAATAATCATAAAGTTGAATGGCGCGAGGGAACGAACACAGGAAGACACAGACAAAAAGAGCACCTGTAGAAGAAATGCGTTGCAGAAGTACTTGCTGTTGGGAGCAAGTTGGGCTAGTTGGTTCATCATAAAGTTGAATGGCGCAAGGGAATGATGATGAACTTTATGATGAACCAACTAGCCCAACAGCAAGTACTTATGCAACGCATTTCTTCTACAGGTGCTCTTTCTGTCTCTGTGTCTTCCTGTGTTCGTTCCCTCGCGCCGTTCAACTTTATGATGAACCAACTAGCCCAACAGCAAGTACTTCTGCAACGTATTGAATAAATATTATTATTATTCATACTTACATTTGGGTTTCCCAGCTGATACAGTGTTTTTAGATTTCCTATGAGATTCGATTGTGTTCTTCACCCCAGGCTGATTCTGAACTTAATTGCAGCTAAACAATCATACTGACATTTTTGGAATGATGCAAAGTTTGCTATCGTTTTAGTGAAGTTCATTTCAGTTAACTGTTTTATTTCTTCCAAAGAATATTAACATCTACACTTTTCCAGGGATGTGTTAGTTAATTATGCCCCTTACCCCTTTTAATATATTAACAACTTACCCAGCTGTGAAGTCAGGAATTAGATTATTCACTGGTGATTCTGTGATTTACCACAACGCATGAGACTTTTCACATGAACTGTCAATATTTAAAGGCAGACCTCGATACAATTTCTTGCTTCTTAGTGTTTCTGAATGTCAATAAAGCATAGGTCATCAAAAATGGTAAAGTGCTTCCGTTGCATAGCTCTTAAAGAGTGGTTCACAACGGAGTGCTCAATGCCAACAAACTAATCAAGCCGTGACATATCATGAAATCAGCACAGCTACTGCAACAACCTTCTTGCATGCAATGCAGCTAGACTTAAAGCAAGTTGTATAGTATTTAGATATCATCTTGCCCTACTGAAAACGTGCAACAGGCAAAGCAGAAGACATTATCAAGCATAAGCAGTGCCGGTGGCTACTGAAACAGCATATGCTCCAGTGAGCAGCATTGTAAGGAAGAAAAGATTTTGATTCATGCTTCTGTTTCACTAAAATATTGGCCTTTTGTGCTCTACAGGAACCTTGCCTTTATGTTCAAAGGAGTATAGACATCAAATTCTTGGCTTGTGTGCTCTATTTCAAATAGTTCATTGGACATTAGTATACATGGATCACCCCTTGGTAATCCCCTTCTGCCCCTACATACTTTATAATTTATTTTTTTTCGACACATTTTTGGTTCTGGTTTCAACAACTGAAAGTTGGCCACGACATGTAAGCTGCCACCGCTTCACCGGAGCAGTTACTCTACCAACTAAGCTAACCGGAACGGCAAGCTTATGGTAGGGCGAGAGCTTTCCTTTGTAGCCATATGTCTGCGCTCGGGTGGTGTCAATGAGTAATTACTCCCTTATTACAAATCTACTTCACCTTGGGGGATTCCCTTAAACATTTGACCAACACTGCTCCCATTTCAAGTTATTGATCAATTCGCTCTCGCCCTACCATAAGCTTGCCATTCCGGTTAGCTCAGTTGGTAAAGCGACTGCTCCGTTGAAGCAGTGGTCCCCGGTTTGAACCCCGGGCAGAACGAATTTTTCTTTACGTGCGAAGTTTCTGAGAAAGCTGTATAGCTTTCCTCTGTAGCAGTGTGGCTGCGCTCGGGTGGATGTCAATGAGTAATTACTCCCTTATTACAAATCTACTTCGCATTGGGGGATTCCCCTATAACATTTGACCAACACTGCTCCCACTTCAAGTTACTGATCAATTCGCTCTCTCCCTACCATAAGCTTGCCGTTCCGGTTAGCTCAGTTGGTAAAGCAACTGCTCCGTTGAAGCAGTGGTCCCCGGTTTGAACGAATTTTTCTTTACGTGCGAAGTTTCTGAGAAAGCTGTATAGCTTTCCTCTGTAGCCGTGTGGCTGCGCTCGGGTGGATGTCAGTCAGTAATTACTCCCTTATTACAAATCTACTTCGCCTTGGGGGATTCCCCTATAACATTTGACCAATACTGCTCCCACTTGGAAGTTATTGATCAATTTGCTCTCGCCCTACCATAACCTTGCCGTTCCGGTTAGCTCAGTTGGTAAAGCGACTGCTCCGTTGAGGCGGTGGTCCCCGGATTGAACCCCGGACCAGGACGAATTTTTATTTATGTGCGAAGTTTCTGGGAAAGCTGTATAGCTTTCCTCTGTAGCTGTGTGGCTGCGCTCGGGTGGATGTCAGTGAGTAATTACTCCCTTATGACAAATCTGCTCCACCTTGGGGGATTCCCAAAAAACATTTGACTAACATGTAAGGTGTGTTTAGGTAACGTCAGGCATGAAAAATAATGTGCAATAACTGCAGATATGCAGTTTCACTTAGAGTCACGTTTCACTCCACTACAATGCTTAAGCCAGCCTGTTTCACAAGCTGGATAGACCAGAAGTGATGTAAGAGAAGTTGTACTTTTTTTTATGCCTGACATCACCTAAACACACCTTACATGTCACAGCCATAATTTCATTTAAGCCGGAACCAAAACAGCATCAAGAAGAAATCCGTTATAAATTATTTAGCGATTGTAGGGGAATACCATGTGGTGACTCGTATATACTAATATATAATGCATCATTTCAAAGAAGAAAACCTGCAAGCAAAAACTTATCTATTCCTCTTTACGCTCAACTCCATATGCACATCAGCAGATGAGCAACAAGGCCTTTTTCTGTGTGCAACAATTGTACAGTTCATGATAATGCAAATATTAGATTTTTGAAGAGCAGTGCATAAATATTTATGCATTGCTGATGCTGTACAGATTTCATAAAAAAAGGCTGAAACAGTACCTCACAGGTCATAAGAGCTTGCCATGCTGCTGTTCTAAATGACTGTTGCTGTGGATGCAGACCAACCCATTTTACCATCCACTCAATGAAATGCTGTCCGCTTCTTTCTGCACATTCTACGAACAGCCATTTACCACCAACACTACAGCACCATAATGATATGCAGTAAGCATGTATCCACATTTCATCATAACTTTTCAACCTTCTGAGCACTGCTGTTTAATCATTGCCACTGGTCATATTTTGGTTTATCTCAACATTTACTAGCGCGAACTGTCACCTGAACCAGTACTTCACATCTGCTTAGGTGGCACTAAGTTGACATCACATGAGCATGAAAATCAAATTTGGACAAGGGACAACAAGACATGTCCATTTTGTGAACTCCATAGTGTTATCTCAATTCAGAGCCCATCAGCTAATTGTCCCATTTGAGTGTATGTACTTCCATTTATGTGGATGCTGAGGAGCATGGTTTAACAATCTACAATGCATTGACTGTCTTTATTGGGATAAAACATTAATTCACGATAGCTTGTGGTGATGCTAACACATATCTTGATCAAGTGCTTGGTTTTGGACTGGTTTTGAGGGGTTTAATGTCCCAAAGCAACTCTGGCTATGAGGGATGCCACAATGGAGGGCATCACACAGTACACGGGCCTCGAACCTCTATCAAAATGTGACCACCGTGGCAGGGATCGAACCTTCGTCCTTCGGGTCAGCAGCCGAGCACCATAACCGCTGAGGGGCTTTGTTAATTTGTTCACTGCACGGTATACAGTGCTACTCATAAATTCGAAAATCTCTGGAAACACATACCTACAAAAAGATTGGAAGACAACACAACTGCATGAACAAAATAAATATAATATTGTAATAAGAACACAGCACACTACTAATACAGCACACACAGCACACCGAAGCACAGCACAGTAATAAGAGCACAGCACAGTAATAAGCACAGCGTCACGAACAACCAGCCGAACCGTCCAGGCACAGAACAGAGACCGCGTTCAGTCCAGAGGACACACGAGCGACCGAGCGTTCGGCGCTCGAGCTTCGGAGTGTTCGGCGCTTCTCGTCGTCTTCTTCGTTGAGCGCCAGCCTCTGAAGATTCTAAAGCCCGTGTCCAGTCTTACAATATCTTTATTCCAGTGCTAGAACAGGCGAATTGCAATATACTAGAATCTAAAGTAAATTGAAGGCACAGTATATATTGTCATCTTTCAAATATTTCAGTAACTGATGCTAATGATGTCTTCAATGGAATCATGGAAAGCCAGCATTGTTGTCTTCACATTTCTTTGGCTGTTTGTTTTCTGAAATGCATCACAATGGCACAAATTAGAGCAGTCATCTCTTTTAGCTCTGCACACACTTGTCTCTTACTTCATACCGCATAATAGTGTTGTGTCACCCAGCAAAGTAGATCAGAACATGTGTGCATCAAGTTGCACCCTAACAGCAACTTTGTTGATTCCTAGCGACATGCAACCATGGACCTGAGTGAGAAGAAAACATGTACGGTGAAGAATGTGACAAGGGAGTGAAACCTCCTTAGGTCCGCAAATGCAAGCTGCATTCCTACTAAGCACCCTTGGCATTGTAAGACACACCATGTCTGGAGACGCGTCCAATTAATCAAACCTATAGTGCCTTTTGCACTAAGGTGCTTAGTTAGAGCCTCCCAATCCGCAACCAGTTCAAATTAGGCTGTTCGCGGATGACTGAGTTTTATTCACAGAAATTAAAACTCCAGAGGTCCAAGAAGTGCGTAATACCCCTGTCACACGGGTACTTTCGATCCTCATTGAGTCAATGCTCATCGAACTCAATGCAGATCGACGGTTGTCACACGGCCACTTTCAAGCGCAATCGAGCTCGATCCTGCTTGACTCGATGCCGATTCCTCAAGAGTGCTTGAGGTTCCAAGCACAATCGAGAACACTCTCGCTCTCATGAAGCTATAAAAATAAACACAAGTTAACAAAACCAAAGCACAATTGTTGTTGTTGTAATTGATTAAAATGTAATACAGAACACTTTTCAGGTACTATGCCTGCTTATATGCAAACATTTGAAAATAATCTCTACACCACGCTCCAAGCTTCGCCGTCAGTGTAAACAAAGATGGCGCCCTCCTGCTCTTCGGCGCGGAAACTGGAGCGAGCGCGAGACAGCCGCTCTCATCGACTGCTGGCAGGACCGCCTAAATAATTTGCGGCGCCAGAAGAGAAACGCCGCAGTCTATGCAGAAATCGCGGAGGCGTTGCGGACCCTCGGGTTGCATCGCACAGCAGCAGAGGTGCGCCACAAAAACCAAGCGCAGATATGCAATGTACCGATTTGGCTGCCGCTGCCCCCGACTGCACAGTGTTGCCGGACATCGCCATGTTATGGCTGCCGGCGGAACATTTGGCGCCACCTAACACACGAGGGAAACTTCTCAATGAGCATTGAAAATGCCCGTGTAGCGCCGGATGTTTCGAGCGTGCTCGAAAATCTCGATGCAGATCGAGCTCAATGAGGATCGAAAGTGCCCGTGTGACAGGGGTATAACTCTAACCTCAACAGCATTAACAATTGGTGTTGTAGACACGATAGAAACTAAATGCTGAAAAAACAGTTTTCATGAGAATAACTAACAAAAAACACAGTCTATCTTATCAGTACTGCCTGTCATCATGGTGCCTATCAGAAGTAATGCAGTACAAGTACCTTGGTGTAACAATAACTAATACCTTAAGTTGGAATGCTCACATTTTTAACATTTGTGCATCATCCTTCCGTAAACTGTTTTTTTTAGATACAAATTAAAACGAGCCCCTTCTGCAACTAAGCTTTTCGATTATACATCAATCATAAGACCAAAATTAGAATACGCCTGTACAGTGTGGGATCCTTTCACTAAAACTAATATCCATGCGTTAAAAATGATTCAGCGGAAAGCAGTTCGTTTTATTTTTCTACATTCCGCACTACCGATTCCCCTACAACATTAATGAATGTTAATGGCACACAGACACTGGAAACTCGAAGAAAGCTTTTGCGACTAAAATTTATTTTTTTATTGAAAAATAACAAGTCATCAATGAGCCCGGACATTTACTTAAAACCACTAGTGACGCGATTAATGAGACATCGTCACGCCCAGTCCTCAACACCTTATCGTGCCAGAACAAACTTGTACAAATATTATTTTCCCCGAACAATAACTGAGTGGAACCACCTTCCTTTGAGTGGACTAATAAGCACTGAGAGCATTCCAATTATTTATAAAGACTTTTGAATGTTGTATGTCCAGTTCTGGTGAAAAAGAAATTGTGTTCAATTTACCTATTTTTTGTTCGAATCATGCATGTGTTGTCTTTGGTTTGTTTATCTTTTAATTTGTGTGCTAAATGTTACCATGCCTTGTATCTCGTATTGCCCCTCCTGCCTGGGCCTACCAAGGCTGGCAGTATTGAATAAATGAATGAAAAAATGAAACCTGGGAGACGCACTCCAAAGCAGCCAGGGTCTGTCGAGATACGAAGTGGTCTGGCTCAGCCAGATGCAGCAAAACCAATGTTCTGCAGTTGCAGTGTGCAAGACACTGCTGAGAGAAGAATATACTTACCTGCAGCACATGTGGCGAGCATGGAGGTGTCTCTAACGCACACAGCACCTAACTGGTACCACACAGCTGCACACTTCATACGTTATGTCTATGAGTGTACCGGTGAACTAGTCAAGGAGATGTAATCACCAGAAGAGGGTGCCGTAGGGTCCATCACATCTCTCAAAAGTAATTCCTGGGGATGTAATTAAAACAGCAGCCTCGATACTGCTGTTGAGAATTTGTATTTTTTGTGCTCTTCTGAAGCTTGGCTTGCTTCGAAAAACCTGAACCTGAGCTTGACAGACTTGGTTTCTCAGTAGAATGAAATCTTTCAATTTTCTTGTTTTCTGGGTTCCTTGATGTGTGGGGCATTTATTGCGTTACATTGTCTTCACAGGTCTTGAGTACAAGGTCCAAAAGCTTGCAAACCTTGTAGTGCACTTCCTGAGAAATTTTTCCCTCTGCTATTACTCATTGATCACTTCCATCTTCTCCAAGACAAACCGAGTTTGCCGCGCTCGTGGAGGCGTCATGGGGGCTATTTTAACTTTCCAAGATGACAAAATTTGCTGAATTTGATGACACTGCTTGAGTAGTTTTAAAAACCTTCTGATCTCTTCTTTCAGGCGTGCTAGTGATGGTCACACAGTGAAAGCACGTGTTTGAAGACCACCAAACACATTCGATGCTTTTCAGGGGTGAGTAGGCACCACCTGTCAATTTTGAGACTGTTTGCGAGGCCTTTTGTGGACGAGGATTTCACAGTCCATGGTCCTTCTTCATCCTTCTTGGCAGATGCGGTAATTGCCACTGTAGATCTGCGATTCTTCTCGATCAAGCTCATCTTGCTGGTTTTCTTTTCTTTCACAATGTAGGCTACCCTCTCCATAAAAGTTTTGTGTCGTGTCCATCAGTGCAGAGATGAGCTTGCAACATGGCGATTCCTTTTACCTTGCGAGAAAAGTCCTGTGCATTCTTTCAAGATGCATGTTTGTGTTGATGCCGAGCCCTGTTCAGAAACTGTAGGCCCACATCCCCTGCCAGTGAGCATAGTTTCCCCTGAAGTACTGTATAAACTCCTGAAGCCTGGGGTCCATGTTGGCCAGCGATGACTCGAGAATCTTAGCCACCTCATTCTTGTCAATGCCCTCTAGCAGGACATGAACAGCTTAGTAAACATCTGCTGTGGGTTCTTTTCCTTTTATCATCTCAATAATTCTTCGCTTGAGGTGCGCCCTTGACTGTTCGCCAGGCCTTCAAGTATTCATTCAGATGCTTGGTTTTATGAGGTTTAATTCCACAAAGTGGCTCAGGCTATGAGGGATGCCATAGCGGAGGGCTCCAGATAATTTTGACGACCTGGGATTCTTTAATGTGCGCTGACATCAGAGTACACGGACCTCCACCATTTCGCTTCCATCGAACCCGCATCTTTCAAAGTATTCAGATGCATCATGTGACATGGAAGTTCCAGTGAAAGGGCTCCTGTGGAGGACTTCATGGATTCAAAGAATGCTGCCAAGGTTCTCTCATGCATTGTTCTGCAGATGAAGCAGGCCATAGGCAGTACCGCTCCATACTCCTCCGCCACCAAAAGAGTAACCAATTCAATTCGTGCCCTACTGTTCTAAGTGCGGAGTCAACACACACTGTTCATGACCCCAATACCTTCAGCAGATCTTCCTGGGATGGCGTCACAAATTGCAGCTAGCGCCACCTGCACTTCGGCACTCAATCTAACTTCGTGCTGCATGAGTTCTTCTGCACTAGCTTCTTGGAGAGTTCTCATGCAAGCAGTGCAAGGCGCTTGGTGTGCTCCATAGCAGACGGCCAAGGGGCGTTGAGACAGCAGTGTACCCGTGCTAGGTGCAGCATCTGCGCCATGCCATCACGAAAGAGCTGAAATGACAGTGCGCGTGCGTGCCTGTGTAAGCGACTGCTTAGCAGGTGCACTGCGTAGGGGTTCTCATCTTTCTGTCTAGCCTTGCAAATTGCTTTACGCTATTTCTGTTTTGTGTGCAAATATTGTTATTACACGCAGCACGATGGAGCATTTGTATAAGAGGCAGATTGTGAGATGTTTAATATGTGCATGATCGCAACGTTTGTGATGACCCGCTGCGACATCATCCGCACCTCCGCTTACAGTAGCGACTGTCTTTGAGGTCGCCGTCAGCCGACACCTTTTCCTGCCAGTCAGCCGCTGATAGTCACTCTGCCACACCGTCTGTCGACGGTGAACACGAGTTGTCAAGTTCAAATAAATCCAAGTTATCAGGCAAACTCTTTTCTGCTGTAATTGGCAGACAACTGCAGATTTGGATAGAACGGCAACAGCCTGAGCCACCTGTATAAACTGTCAAGGGTCGACTCGAGCAACAGTCTGAATAACTTCTTGAATTCGAAGTTTGTTGCCTCTCTCAAGTACCCGTTGACTCGGCAATGGTCAACCTGTGCCACTATGCACGATCAAAGGAAAGGAAGGTGTCAAATTTTTCATCACTTTTGGAATTACAAATTTAATGGCCGCTCCACGAGATGCCCTCTTCAAACAAATGCACAGTGCTGAATACAACTAGCACAACCCCCGCATATGTAAAACCAGGTGACAAACACCAACACATGGCTGCAACAGACGAACATTTCTGCACTTCACTCGATTTGGCCACTGCACCGGGAGTACTAGTGTCAAGCTACACTCGCGCCGCACGAACTGGCGCTGCACTAGCACAGCACTTTTGTGAACTAGTGCAAAAAGTGCAGCCAAATGAGGAGACCTCGATTTGGCTGCACATTCTGCACTAGTTCACAAAAGTGCTGTGTCAGTGCAGCGCCGTGTCAGTGCAGCGAGTGTAGCCGACACTAGTGCTGTCGGTGCAGCGGCCAAATCGAGTGCAAAAGTGCAGAAACTTTCGTCTGCTGCGCCCACGTGTCGCGTGTTTTCAGATATGCGAGAAATTGTGCTAGCTGCATTGAACGCTGTGCAAATTTACTCTAAGTGGCACACCTCGTGGAGCGGCTATAAAATTTGTTAATTGCAAAAATGGTGAAGAATTTGAAACCGTTCTTTCCGTTGCATTGTGCAAAGTGACGCAGGCCGGTTGACCATCACTGATCCAACGGGTACTTTGAACAGGCAACAATGAATTCGAGACGTTATTCAGACTACCACTCGAGACGATCTTTTACAGTCCATACGCGTGATTCAGGCTGCTTCCGTCCTATCGAAAAGTGACTGCGGTTGTCCGCCAAGAGTTGCCTGATCTATATTTGAACTCAATGACGTTCACTTTCGGCGGATGGTGACGGCGACGTGACTGTCAGAGGCTAACTGGCAGGCGAAGGTGTGGGCTGACGGCGACCTCAAGCCCAGTCGCTGTCAAAGGCGCAGGTACTGATGTCGCAGCGAGCCACAAACGTTGCGATCGCCCACGTATTATAAAACATCTCACAATCTCCCTCTTTATGGAAGCGCTCCATCGTGCCGCGTCTATAATAATTGCACACAAAAGAGAAATGGTGTAAGCAACGTGCGAGCCTGGACAGAAAGACGAGAACACATATGCAGTACGTACAGCGCCATGACAGCCAGTCGCTTACGCGCATACACAGACGTGCGCATACACACACGTACGCGCACTATCATTTCAGCTGTTTGGTGAGGGCCCGGCGCAGATGGCCGCGGAGCCCTCTGCTACGGAGCGCACCAAGCACCTTGCACTACTTGCATGAGAAGAGAACTCGCCGGAAGGCTAGTGCAGCAGTGCAGAAGAACTCGTGCAGCACGAGGCCAAATCGAGTGCCGAAGTGCAGGTGGCACTAGCTGCACTGTCAAATCGAGTGCGAGAGTGCCGCACCTCCTGAACTGGTGCAGAAAGTGCAGCCAAATCGAGGAGACCTAATGTGTACTCTGGTATAAGACCTTGACAATACCCTCTTCTCTTGTAATGATCATAAAAGAGAAGCATGTCTTACCACGCTTGCAGCTTCCTTGACTTTACATCGCAAGAGTCTTCTTGTTGCCTGGACTTGGTCTAGCCACTCTTGACAGTTGTAGAACGTCCTTGTACTTCTGTCGGTAAGCCTTTCTTAACGTGTAGATATTATGAACTTGTACACCTGGATCTCTTCCTCCTGTGCTTTCCATTCATGGAACTCTGTAAATTGTGCAGGAAATATACTATACAAAATATTATGCACACGGGTGTTAAAATTCAAAACACTCAATATCAATGACAATTGAAAAATGCTCCAGTGCTCATCAAGCATGGCTGTTAGAAAAACGTTGCGAATTATGCGCACTGTAATTTCCGGGTCTGTAGAGATACATGTATCAGATAATGTATCAGGGTCTGTAGAGATACAGCGGGGGCTTAGGCAAGGATGTCCTCTGTCCCCTTTGTTGTTCATGTTGTACCTGCAAGGGTTAAAGACCAAGCTAGAGGGGAGCGGACTACGCTTCAACCTATCTTTTCTCAAGCAAGGGGAATGGATTAAACAGTCATTACCGGGACTAATATACGCGGATGATATAGTGGTACAGACGTGGTACAGAGGGAGATAGATTAGGTTTCAAGTATAGTAAGGAAAAATCTGCAGTCATATGATATTTAATGAAGAGGGCGGCGAGTATAGAATACAGGAGTTCATGATAGAAGTAGTGGATGAGTACAAGTATCTTGGGGTGTGGATAAATAACAGTGTTGAGTATCTGACAGAGCATGAAAAATATGTAATGAGTAAAGCTAGTAGGAATGCAGCTGTCATGAAAAATAGGGCACTGTGGAATTACAATAGGTATGAGGTGGTAAGAGGGATCTGAAAAGGGGTGATGGTCCCTAGCCTGACCTTCGGGAATGCGGTCCTGTGTATGAGGCCAGATGTTCAAGCAAGGCTGGAAATTAGGCAACGGGGAGTAGGGAGGTTAGCTTTGGGAGCACATGGCAATACACCAAAATCAGGGGGTACAGGGTGATATGGGATGGGCGTCTTTCGAGAGCAGAGAGGCTAGCAGTAAGATAGCATTTGAGGAACGATTGAGAAGGATGGAGGAAAAGCGGTGGGCTAGGAAAGTTTTCAGATACCTGTATATAAAGAATGTTGACACGAAATGGAGAAAGCGAACTAGAAAATTGACAAGCAAATATCTGGACAGCAGTAAGGGGGCAAATCAGCAATTATCGGTTAAGAAAAAGGTTAAAGGAACAGAGAGAGCTTTGTGGAAAACAGGGATGCTGACGAAATCGGCACTAGAAACATACCGGACCTTTAAACAGGAAATTGTCAAAGAAAATATCTATGATAATTGTAGGGGAAGTTCTTTGTTGTTTGAGGCCAGGACTGGAGCTTTGCGGACTAAGACGTATAGAGTCAGGTACCAGGAGATAGACACTTTGTGCATTGCGTGCGGAGAGGAGGAGGAAACAGCTGAACACTTGATACTTTTCTGTAAAGGGCTTCACCCTACAGTGGAAGGCAGCGGGGCTGACTTACCCAAGGCATTGGGGTTTAGGGATAGTGAAGGGAAAGTGGATTTTAAGAGGTTAGAAGTAACCAAGCGAAGGTTATCTGATTGGTGGGTAAAAGCAAAACAGGAGTAAAATTTCACAAGACATGGCTAGGTGGCTTGAGCCACCGCCCGATGTAAAGGGTTCAGCCGTATCCATCCATCCATCCATCCATCCATCCTGTAGGCTCGGCGCGCCCGCGCGCGCGGCTAGCAGTCCCGCCAAGCAGCCTGCAGCTGTTTGTTGCTTTTTGTGCGGTGCATTTTTCCTCTTTGTGAGTTCGCGGCGTTAAGAATACGGTCATGCCGAATCGTCGGCGTCAACGGCATTGTTTTGCTCCCGGGTGCAAAACGGGATACCAGTGGACGAAAGGCGATCAGCCGTCGCTCTTCGCTGTGCCAAAGGATGAGAACCGACGGAAGCAGTGGGAACGCAACCTTCATCGAAAAGATAAGGTTTTGGACGAAACCTGCTGTGTGTGTGAGCTACATTTGGAGCCATCATGCATCGTGAGGGACTTTATACACATCATTGACGGCAAAGAAGTCCGCATCCCGCGTGGAAAGCCGGAACTTTTACCCGATGCGGTGCCAACTCTGCTGCCGAACGCGCCGAGCTATCTGTCAAAGAAAACACCGCTACAGAGACCACCTAGAAAGAGGAAAAGCACAAGCACATACCCTAATGAAGCGAAAAGACCACAAAGTAATGCTTCCGACGTTAACAAGGAATCGAGGTGTCCGGGCATTGACACTGAGAGTAGCGTGTTGGCGAACGACCAAGACCCTTGTGAAGTTGACGAAGCATCTGTGCCAGACGATTTTTCTAAGCTGGATGTTCCTTCAGAATACTGGAGCTGCCATCGCATACCTGATTACAGCTCGCAGGAAAAAGAAGCTTCATGCTAAGATGGGCAAGTGCTCATAGTCGCGCGGCTAAATGTACTGTGCAAACAAGAAAACACGGCATTCCTTTGAGAAATTCAAGAATATGTCTCACACTGTGCATAGTTGGAGCGCTGCAATAAAGGAGTGCTTTGTTTTATAAAAGTTATTTTATCTTGCCTTGCATTCATCAGCGTTTATACATCGGCGGCAATTGACCCTTCGTTTTGATGAAAAAAATGCATGCATCAAAACAACAATTAAAACAGGGGCATGAAATCTAAAGTTCGAAGAAAACTCGTCCGGTCAGGTAGAAGATTCATGTAAAAAGGAAAGGAACGCCGACCAAAGGTTGTTAGAAAAAAAGGCGTTTCGGCTTCCCTACGGAAGCCTTGATCAGAGTTATCAAGGCTTCCATAAGGAAGCCAGAAGTCTTCTTTTTTAACAACAACCTTTGGTCGGCGTTCCTTTCATTTTTACAAAACAGAGGCATGCATACCACACTTAAAATTATCGCATTCACATATAGTACGCTGTACACACAACGGTCTCTAAGTGAAGCGTTTTTTTTTATTCCAATTTCTTGTTGCCCCTCCCCTCTACTAAAACACTTCCGATATGGCTCAAGCTGGAGTACACTCGGCCACGTTTGCCGACAGCTTCGAGTTGGCCGCTGGATAACCCCGATGATCGATAGAATGTTTGCTCCTCTCCCTGTACTCAGCCTTTCCTATGGGCGGCGATAATACTAGTATGCACTAACGTTGAAATATGGGAGCCGTACCTGCAAAAGAGCACGATCAGCGTTGCGAAGCATTAACGGGACCGCTCGTCCGCACCACCGCGCTATCGGCTGTTGGCTACTACTACATCTAATTTTCTTGATTCGCCGACAATATCTGTGTACAGCTTCACCTATTTGTAGGACCTGTTTTAAAAGACAGAGCCTTGCTTATTTCTCCGACGATTCTATGCACAGCGCGCATCCACGGCGCGGCGCGCCGCATTTCATACAGTCCATGCTATGGTGGCGCCATCTGGTATCGTCGACACAAGTCGCCTCACCGCTGGCCGCTCCCTGAACCCACTACGGCCGGCGTTATTTCGACCAGGGTGAAAATAACGGAAAGCCAAGCCGAATCGTTCAGGTCGTAATAACGGAAGCGTTATTTTCACCCATGGATTATAGATTGGCTTGGCGTCATTTGTGATTTGTGGATCGCGGTCGTGCGGGAGCGGGCGTTTTGCATCGCTTGCTTGTTTGGTCGGCCTCTGGATGCTCTGGACGTGTGGTGTGGCACATTCGTTGTGAAAGGACGCTTGTGTGGTTTGTGTGCTCGTACTTGTGTAGTGCCTTTGCCTTGGAAGGCGCTCCAGAAAAATGAGTCTTTTCGAAGCTTTCTCAGGAAAATCTTGTCCTAATTGACCGTATGAAAATACGCTTTCATTTCGCGTAATTTATGGGTTGTTCGAGTGGGCATATGTGCGCTCATAAGTTCCGAGCTTTCATCCTTGATTTGCGCAGAGTATAGGCAAGTTAGTAATGTGAATTCTTTACAACGTGATCAGGCACGGTGGTTCTGCAGTCCCCGAGGCATTCGTCGGTCGAAGCGAGCAGCGGTCCCATACGTACAGGGTCGTCCACCCTGAACACGCGAGTGCGTGGCTGCACTCTGTGGAGGGCCACTGCGTTCGACACGGCCACTCATCGCAGCCGAGTGGCGCAAAAGAAGTTGGACCTGCGCGTGGCGCTTCGCCTCATCTACCACTTCGCTTCGATGCGCGGCCGTGTCGGACGCGGTGGCCCTCCAGAGAGCGCAACCATGCGCTCGCGTTATGACAAGAGAAGAAGGTTGCTAGTGACACGTCGACAGGACCAGATGGTATTCCGATTATATTAATAAAGAAGCTTTGACCAAAATCCAAGCAAACATTAATAGAGGTAGTGAAAAAAAAATGGTAGTGGATGGCAAAGCCCCCAATGAATGGCGATCAAGTAGAATGAACATGATATATAAGAGAAAGGGGGACAAAGCTGACATAAGCAAATACCGTCCTTCAGAAACGCACTGCGACGAGTCTCAGTTGGCCTGAGCAGCTGTCTGTGGAAGGTATTAGCAATGAAGAGGGAGCATACCCGGAGCGTGCGAAGATGCGGTACGCGTGCGCTTCTTCGCTGCTATCGCGGTGGCCGCATTAATCCCATAGAATCATCGCTATATTGGAATCTAGAAATTGTGTATTTTAAGGCGCAGGCGACAAGAATAAAGCGGACGGCAGAAATAAAACTGTCGGAGCGAACCCACGCAAGTGCATTTCGTACAGCGCTGTTTGTGCCGTCTGCCGCGGCATAGTTTCGTTTTTGTGCTGTCGTTCGCGCTAGCGTCGCAGCGTCGATGTAACTGCGCCAACAGATGCACAAAAAATCACATGGTCTGTATGTTGGCGCTGGCCTGGGTGCTTCCAGACGTCGCCGAACGCAGCGGCAAACAAGTGCCTATATAGAGTACGTGTATAGTCTCGCTTTTTCTGGCCGGCGTCGCCATTACGCGCGCATTGAACGAATTCCGGGACGGTGTAAACTACCATCGTGAGATGACTTTCGCGAAGTACGACAAGGTAATTATGCAATAATTGCATTATTTAACAGATATAGGCGATCGAGTTTCAGTTGAAGGGGCTTCTGTGGCAGCTGGACTATCTGGCTCATATGAATAAGAAAAAACATACCGGGAAAAACGCAGCAACCGCGAACGTAACAGCGGGTTCTACTAGATGTTTGTTTTGCAAAGGGAAAAATTAATCCTGCCTCTTTTCATTGCGAGGGCTAGATGCGCCAGATGCGGAATTCCATCTTATATTGATATCACCGTTTCGCTGTGCCGCATGCAATCACTATGATCAGTGCGTTTAGTGGTAAAACCTTTTATGCGCGATCCGTCCTCAAACACACACTTGCAGTGAATTCTCGTTGTTTAGTGCTCGCTTTTTATAGCTCAAACTTTCGGTCAATCTATTGGAACTGAATTAAGAGCGGCGTGCGGCGGTGGTTTTGTAGCCGTGCTCCCTTTGAGCAGTCTTATATATAAATTTGTCGTTATAATAAACTTTCGAGATTTGCGACAGGTCTTTTGAACATGAAGACAATATATCCAAGGGCCATTACGTTTAGGGACAAATTGTGCGCGCGCCATGGATGGGAAGTATGTACGTGGCCACGTACCAATGGTCAGGCATTCGGCGCCTCGATACTTCAAACTATTAAGCGACCGGAAATTTGTTCAAACTATGCTGATTAGAAACAAATGGTAAGGGGACCGCAAATAGTTCTTTACGCAGGGTTCGGAATAAATTTGGGAGCCCGACCATGGGTTGGTACGGGTCTTTTCATTCTTATGCGACCGCTCATCAGCACTGTCAGCGGCGCCTCATCGATAGGCCCCGCATACGGTAAAATAAACTGGTCCCACGTCGTGGCAGGAACAGGAGCGCAGCTGGGGAGAGAAACTGCACTTCGAAAGCACCGTGTGACAGGGGTAGTAGACGAGTGGTTCTCCACGATGGCCGCATGCAGCGCGCTGCATTGCCATGCTTCATCGGTCCGGACAGGTAAGCTGTACGGCCGTTGCGTATGCTTATATTACCGTCAGCTTCGTCGCACTGAAATACGCGATTTTGACGGGAGCGAAGTGCCAGTTTGCAAATACCGTCCGTTTGAATTAAGCGATTTACCTGTCTACAGCACACACCTTACATACCCCTCTGGCAATAATGGCCCTCAGCAGCTGAGAAAAGAAAAAATCTGACATTAACAGGTGATGCAAATTCACTTCAGCTACCGTTCTGCTTGAGGAAAGATAGGTTACAACAGTAAGAGAAGACTATAAATCAAATTTAGCGAATATTTAGGGCCTCTTGTTAGCAGTTAAAGCCTCAAAAGGCCTCAATTACGATGTTCAGTGGGCTTCGGCACCCGTTTAGCAGTTGTCTCAAAGCAGTATGTTGGCGAAATTTTTTTTTTTTTCATTAGCATTGTGAAGCATTTCCTGCTGCAATGGCATAAACAGGAAGGCAATATGCGGTTCTGCAGCAACACTTCAGACTGTGATGCGACACACGGCAAGCACTTACCTCAAAGATGAGTAGGTTGCTCAGAGGAAACAATGTGGTGGCTGGGTATGGCCTTAAAAAAAACTGCTTTGTAACACGGTTTTTCTATACGGCCAACGAAGTTGTTACTCATTTATTCATACGCTTCATCAATTACTGACAAGGCGTGTCGGTAGGAACACTTTATTTGGCAAGGAAGTCCTGGCTGACGTGGGACAAATGCGACTCTGCCTGTAGGCCAAGGTGCAGACTTGTGAGCACAACCTTGAGCCAATAGCCTGGAACGGGGAATAGGTGCCTTGGACCAGAGACTGCCGCGCCATGCAAGGTCGGCTGCTGCAGTCCCTCCACTAGTGTCAGTCATACACTGGGTTGGATGCCATGAAAAGAGAAAAAAGTATGCAAGCTCAGAACAATAAAATGCAACTAATAAACCACTAAGAGAAACCCACAAACAAATACACAAAAAATGGAATGCATATGAAGGAAAAAAGATAAGGAGATCTCCCAACAGGCTACAGCAGCAGCCCACGCACTCCTGTAGTGGTTTTGCGTATGGACATTAGAAAGATCCTTAAAAAAAAGGATAAAAGGAACATTGTTCAAGATGTGCCAGAGAAACCACACACAAAAAGAAGTGTGTACAAGGCAGAGACCAAGAATGAATAAAAACAGTCAAGACAAACAATGAAAGGGTTTCTGAAAGGCTTCTGAAGCTGGCACACAGGAGCTCACAAGCTCCATATGCTAAACCCAAAACCTTAAAGGAGCGGAGACATCAAATTTTTGGTTGGAGTGTTCTTAGTTTCAAGCATTGCATACTCCCACCCGGTGCGTGATACGTGCTCCGCAATTTAAATATGAACATTAAATATTACCGCATTATTTATACTGAGCGATTTCGGTTTCTGAGTGTCGGGGTGCATTACGACGTCACTCCCGAGGAAGAGCAGCAACCCTGGTCATGTGGGTTCCAAAAGTAATGACACAGGGACCGCTGCATCGTCTGCTCTCGTACACATGGTGTGCATACCAGGGCCTTTCGAAATGCCGGCCAGTACTGCGATATGCTTTATTTTCGAGTAGTTCAAATTATAAAACATTTGAAATTACAATACAAACATGTTTCCACAAAATGCAGTGATGAAAAGAAACATTTCATACAAATATTTCATTCCTCTTCATAATTTATCACATCCTAAAGCTTACTGAGCATCTCAATGAATGAGGGAAAATCATGTAGAATGGTACAATTAGTCTGAGCCATAACTGTGTTCAGGAAAAAACATGAGAGCTTGACTTTGTAAGTCGCTGAACAACAATCTTTCGACTTTTCATTTCTCGGCCTTTTGGCAAAGATCATAGCACTGAAGCGTGACCTTGTGGCAGAGCATCTGCCTCACATTCGGGAGGTGCTGTGTTCAATACCCAGTGCCGCCAGGTACCCACCGGTTTTAAGATTTCCCCGCCATGGTGCTCGGCTCATCTAGGGTGAGATGCTTGGGAGAAGGGTCTCCAACCAAAACGTTGCCTTGATGGATCAGAGATAAGTTCCGCCGTGAAGCAACCCTAAGTCCACCTCGTGCGGTAGAAGCCCATCTTTTTTATAACCCGTCATGCACACCTGCTGATGCGTGTGAGCCAGCCACAACAGTAACAATCAAATACCGCCGCACTTTGCTCGAAGGGGGTTTGTGAGCGGAGAGTGCTTATGGCACATCTATCTTGAGGCTAGAGAAGTGAACGTTGTGAGTTTTGTAACTGGCACAAGGCGAGAGTTTTGGACTGCGGGTTTTAACCACGTGGAGACGTTTTTGTGCCCGCATTTGATGGGAATTTTGAGGCGCAGGCTATCCTTCCCACGCAGTGCAGCCCTGGAGAGCCGAGCACTAGGCTGGGGGACTGCCTGTTCCTATTGGATTAATTGGCTGGTGGACCGGAGGCCGCGGGAATCGTACCCACGACCTCCCGTAGCCGAGGTGAGCACTCAAGCATGAGGCCACGGCTGCTGTGGAGATGCTCTTGTCACAGTTCAGACACTGAAAAGGCGTATGACGTGATGTGGCATTGTTGAGAAACATTAATGACACAAAAAATCGATGAACAGCAGCTTAAGCTACAAGAGTGAGAGCATTAACAAGACGACCTCTTCCACACTTTCTTGTGACACCTCCAGCTGTGGAATGCTGCCCCAGATGGAGCATTCTTAACGGGACATGGCCCAGTTAACTCTTGTGTATGGGTTTCACCACACTGGAATCCCTGGCCGTAACGGACCCACACATGCTGGCACATTTCAACTAGGAATCTGTGCTGAAATTTCAGCAGCTGTTTTCCTTCTCACTGGACGAAAAGTGCCTGACTGATCCGGACTCTTAGATTTGGAAGTTTGTTAAAATTATGCTCACAAGTTTTTGCTTTCTTTTAATGTTCATAAGAGTGGTGGCCATATGTGCTGACATTACATCTGCTTTCACAAAAGAAACAAAACTCCGAGAAAATTCTGGAAAATTTCTAAACGGAACACTATGCATTCTTTCAGGGACTCCATACACTGTTCATTGTACTGCAAAACAATATTTCAGGCTTTCAAGAAGGAACCCTTGAACAAAAGGGCTGACAAAGGTTGGTTTGCTCATCACTGAGAAGCACTGCCTTTTACTGCCTTTCCAATGAAGGCACACTTTGGCACCCCTTTCGATAGCAGCAATGCCACAGGACAAGCACCAAGCATTTCCATAAAAAGTAACAGCTTTTTACGACCTCATCATCACAGCTCGAACCGCAGAGAAACTAGCCTCTGTTTGTTTGTTTCTGCAATAGCCTACAAGATTGACGAGGCCTGAGAGCAAGATTTACAGATCGATTTTGATGCCACATTGGGGTGGCGTGGCACCTCACATCAGTGTACTGAAAGTGCATGAATTCTGCACATTACTATGACTACGGCTTATTCCACAGAAAATACTTTTGAACGTAGCCGTGTCTATTCATATGCACCATACCAAACTTAATGAGGAGTGTGGCAACCTGTACAGAACCAACCAGTATATACAGTGCTCACTTAAAGAAAAAGACAGCTAGAACAGACAGGCTGCCATGCCTAATACTCATTAGAAGCAAAACTATGTCATGCCAATAAGAACGGACCGTGTGCTGGACACTCACAGTATCGTTAAAACTCGCAGCAGACCTCTGCGTTAATTTCAGTCCGTCCTTTTCCGAGACTTGACCACTTTCTTGATGGTATCCCTCACAACTGCCAGAATTTTCCAGGTAAACGAAATTCCTCTGGACAATTCTAGGTTGCTAGACACCCTTTAAAACCGTCACAGCCCTTCAAAGAAACACAGTAGAACCTTGCTGTTCTGTTCTTGGTTCGTGTAATCTGCAGTATCACAAAACGAAAAATTATGCGTGTTGTGCTATTTTTATTCACAATACAAATCCTGGATAACTTTTTGAAACGATTCCCTGGTATACATGTCCATAATTTTGCCAAATTCTGACCACATGATGCATTCAGAGACGAAGAGAAAATGCCAGCCAAGCTAATCATCATTTTTGGATGCTTTGCCCACATGCAAATGAGCATTGCGGAGAAGACGCCGCTGCTGCCCTGCACAAAGGCAAGGACACAAAGCATCTTAAGAGTAGCTGCGGCACTTCCACAATGCACAAGTGTAACGGGACAAATCTGAGAACGGTAAGAAATAGTTGACGGACTGGACATGCCATGAAACTTCACCCCCATGGAAAACAAAAATATGGAAACAACTTGCAAGCGCTAGCAAAGGAACTTTTCAAAATTTGTGCCAGCACATTCACAAAAGTTTTATTGAAGTGAAAGTGCTAGTAAATGCCAGGGACTAGGAAATGGCGCAAAACCTGGACATAGAGACAGTCATGTGCAGACCAGCAAAAAAATTTTTCATAGGGGCTAATTCAAGCTTATTGCTAAAACATTGCATTCATAACATAAAAAAAAAAACATGAAGGGGGAAAGGGGGGGAGACAAAAAATAAAAGGGAAGGTGGCACAAACCTTTGCCTTAAATATGCAAAAGGCGTTTTTTCGTACCATTTGCAAAAGCTATCATGTCAGGATTTCGCATTCATTGAAAAGCAGTGTGCAATCACCTTGAAAACAGTGTGAGGCAGATTAGCCAGCAAATAAATTACTGTAATATATTTACAGTAATTAAATTACTTTTCTCGGTAATTTATAATGTAATTCATTACTTTTGTGGCCTGGTAATTTAGTAATGTAATGAACTACTTTCAAGCAGTAATTTCACGGAAAAGTAATCAATTACTAGCAATATTACTTTTGCTGCATACCGAGTCCATGCTTCTCCTCGTATCTGCCATGCTTTGGCCTCGCGTTTGGGAGATGAGCATATACAAAGCAAAGATGCAGTTTATGGGGGTTTAACGTCCCAAAGCAATCGACTATGGCTATGAGGGACGCCATAGTGAAGGGCTCCGGGAATTTTGACCACCTGGGGTTCTTTAACGTGCACTGACATCGTACAGTACACGGGCCTATAGCATTTCGCCTCCATCGAAATGAGACTGCTGCAGACGGGATGAAAACTGAGTCTTTTGGGTCAGCAGCCGAGCCCCATATAACCAATAAGCCACCGCGGCGACTCCCAAAGCAAGAATAAATTACGGACAAACTAGAGACTACTTTCATGCTTTGAAGGCAAAAAACATTCACTTTTTAATTTATATTGTTTCCTTCCTTTCTAGTGACACACCTACTCATTAGCTTATAGTCATAGGGCAACACATACATTAAATGAATCATTACTTGCCAAGAAAACGCGGTTTTGTGGCCGATGGGTTGTGTGATCACCTCGTAATTTGAAGGCCCTGGGTTCAATTCTCTGCACCCTTGGAAGAAATTTTTCTCTTTGCTGACGATGTCATTGGGGGTTATGGACCACTTTTCCTGGACATCGACAACAACGCCGGGTATCGATGTTAATGTGCCACTTAAGGCTTGTGCCTTAAAAGCTTGCAAGTAGTAATAGCCAGCACCCCAGGGAAGCACGCGGACGAGAGGTGCGCGCAGGCGTCAGCACTGCCTTGGTGAAGAGTCTGCATATCAGTCACAGGACTGCTACGCATCTCCCTGCGCTGCATAAGGTCTCACACGCAAACGCACTGCATGGCCACCAGGAGAGCTCGATGACCAAGGCATGCCATATGGCACCTTCACGCAGACGCACTGCGAGTGCTTGAGCAAGTACTTTGACGTCTTTGAGTACTTTGACACTGACAAAAAGTCTCTACTGACACGTATAAGAAAGTTGGCCACGAGTTGTCGGGTTTTTGTGGCCTCATCTGAGGCCGTACTTCTAACTCAAGTGCAAGATAGGCAACAGCGTCCCAGCGACATGCAATGTATTTCCACTAACTTGCCTCCAGAACAAATCAATTGAACAGCAGAATTGGCAACTTCTCGCGCGCCTGTGCACTTCTGGGGTGATGCGTGGATAAGCAGTCACTGCACTCCCACTGTTTACGCGGATGACAAATTCTTCAAAATCAGGATGGTGGGAACATATTACACACTGAACAATGTACTTCTGATTGAAGAATGATATGACAACGACCTCATCTACATCAGCAAAGCTGCAGTTCAAAGTGACTAAAAAGGGGAAAAATTTCTGACGCCCATTTTCAAGCTCAGTGGCGGTGCAAACAAAAACAAAACTCTAGAAATTTTGCACAAACTATGGCCAATGCGAAACATTTTAGCATCGAAACTAAGTAATTTTCATTACTTAAGGCAGCTAATTGTAATGTAATGTCATTACTTTGAGACCAGTAATTTGTAATGTAATTACTTCTGTGATTTATAGGAAAGTAATTAGTAATGGAATTTAGGTACTTTTCAGAAGTAATTTTGCCATGTATGGTGTGTGGTCAGCGGCTGCCTAGGGAACTTCTCAGTGTCCTTAAGTTCTTACGCAAACAATGACACACCACCCAGTTTCCTACATGTGACAATGTCCATGAGAAAATGGAATATTGTGACAAAGACGACGAAGCTGGCTGTGGTGCGTTACAGAGCACTAGCGCTAAAGCAACGGCCATTAAATTATATCTCTGCCATCATTCATCGCAACTCACTCTTTGGAGAGCCACTACGTAACAATATTATACACCACACAGCATTTGCATTGGAGGGAATGGCCAAGAGCATTTTCCATTTGGTTTTCTGCGTGCTAAAGGAATATAGACACATAATTTTGGTGGCATGTTTTCTTCTCTACAAGGATGCAGAAAATACTACTACACATGAATCACCAAGTGATATTTGCCCATGACCGCTAAATAATTTATAATTGAATTTTTTCTGTCACGCTGTTTCAGTTTCAACAGCCGAACAATTGCTGTGATGTCAAAGAGTGCTTTTGTGTCACGTGAGGCATCGAAAAACGCCCATATAATCGCTGCTTCATCGTTATGATTTACTGCACTGCTGAAGCCAGCCTTCCTGAAGAGCCGGAATGCCAACTAATGTGGAAGCAGCGATTATATTGCAGTTTTTTCATGCCTCACGTGACCTGTAAGTACACGTTGGCGTCATAGTCCTCGTTCGGCTGTTGAAACTGAGACCGAAACAGCACGAGAAAGAAATGCTATTATAAATTATTTAGTGGTTATAGGAGAATACCAGGTGGTAATTCATGTATAACAACGCCTTACACATCGTTACAAACAAAAAACACGCACCCAAAAGTTAGGTGTCTATACTCCTCTAATTCTTTAGACCCACCATTCTGCTTACTGATCTTGCTTTGTGGTTCATCTGCTGAGCGACTTAGCGATATCACCTGAGAATTGCAGATTACTAAAATATTCTCCATTAACTCTTATCCCCACTTTTCCCAATCCAAGCCTCGGAATAGAGCAGGTATTTCTAAATACGTCCTGTTTACAGGAGGTATTTTGCTGCAGAGGACGCATTGCGGAGGCTCATTTTTTTTCTGCATGATTGGTGATGGATTAGACAATGCAGTCCAAGACTTCTTCAGCACAGTTTGGTATTGACACTGTTGCTTCCATCACTGGCAAAACACCATCCAATGAAAGTAACGCCTACGTGGAAGCTGAAGACAGCTAAACTTGTACTGTTGGAAAAAACTGCATGCGTGCTAGACACTTGCTTGTTCACTTAAATACGGCCTAATAGAGCAGCTGGGACACGAGACCTGGCTTACATACCTTCGAGGCTGCACTTGTAGCTATGTGATTAAAAGGTTTCGCCTGCACATTCTTTGAAATGCCTCAGGTATCATCTTTTACCAGGTCAACGGATATACTCGGGCTGCTTTCAGTTTGGGCATATTGTTACGTGGCGACCAGCCGAATTATAAGTGGCGATGAACGATGGCAGTGAGATCATTCTAATGGCCCCTCGCCTATAGCGCGACCTTTCTGTTCCCGCGCCGCTGCCAGCTTCGTCGTTTCAGTGACACTCCGCGGGGCTGCCGAGCGATCATCCCGATAGTTAATAGAAGAACACACCAACGGAGAGACGGCTCAGTGGAGGACGGTACAACACAAATGGCATGGAAGGAAGTGCTGGCTGCCACGATGAAAGATACGTGTGAGTGAATCCTAGTCGACGAAGCGCTTGGGACACAGGTCACCAGTAGCCAACGGACAAAGCCCTTGAATGCACCGAATGGCATGGGCAGGGGGGTTGTGTCCTCACGTGTGGGCAGTGTCTCGGGTCGCGGCAGCGTTGTCATGTCAACGTGTCTTGTGGTCAGGGCGGGGGATGGGACTGCGGTGAGCGGCGAGGTCGATTCAGGTTTGGCGGGCTGGGGCACAGCGGGGCAAACCAGGTGCACATGGCCGACAATAACGGCAGGCAGAAGACTCCGAAGATCCAGGACCAGGATGGGGATGATACCCCGCATCTCACACCAAATGTTAAGTGGTGACCAGCCGAATAATAAGCGGCGATGAATGATGGCAGTGAGATGGTTTTAATGGCCGCTCGCCTATAACGTGACTTTTCCGTTCCCGCATCACTGCCAGCTTCGTCGTCTTCGTGACAATATTGCCGCTTTGCACAGTTTTTCCACAGTGCCGCGAGGTATGCCTTAACGAGGTTTTACTGTACCTGTGAGTACTAACGTTGCTGAATTTGATGTGCCTCAATGTGAAATCTGAACCAATTCATACACTTCCTGCAGTAAAGCCCATGATCCAACTATAAAATTGAAGCCCTGATCTATTGCTATGCGATGCATTCAGAACAGGTGGTGCCCTTGATGGTCTCACAGATAGCTTTGACCACAATGGCAAAAAAGGCATCAAAGGTTGCCTCCAAATTATAGCTCTCCACCATTCGTGGCATATTTTCCGCTGCTCTACTTTCTTTCTCCACAGTGGCCCACTCATAACTCACCTCAGTTCTGACTGCGGGGCCAATCCAGCAAACAAGTCTTAGGCAGTACTGTTCGGATGGACCTTATGGCCATGCCACTGCTCTAATGGCCTTGTGGCCATGCCATGGCCCTACCACTTTCGCTCGGCCCCATGGCGACATTCCTAACACAGGTGGGGGAAGGAGGAAGTTGGAGCACCATGAAAGCCAAATGTACAACAAGGACGTAGTGCAGTGGCCTCGCTCAAAGCTCTTGCCCTGAGCTCAAACAGCACAGTCACTTCTGGTCGAGCTTACAACTTCGTCATGCCCGAGCTGACAGCTCACATCGAAACACACACATCGAAACAAATTTTTAATTACACACGCCAACAATGCCACATCTATTAAGATACGGAAGATGATGTTAAGCCATCTATGCTCTAACCAACCCAAAATTCTTACCACTGCCAAGTAGATGACCTCGATTCTCTTCGGAAATACATCCAGCTCATTAGTGTTCACAGCTATGGTAAATTGTCATTTTTACCTCTCAGATTTTCTCATCAAGAGGCACAAGGGCAATTGGTTAACTGTCTGGTTCTTGGGACCAAGTGACATTAAGCAATCGCTACATGCACTGGAAAAACACTCCCTAAAGGGGCCACTGAAAATCTTGCACCGAAGTTGCAAATTATACTGTTTGAAAGGGCACTACTTTTTTTATTTATTTGTACCTCAAAGGCCCACAAGGGAGTATTACATGAGGGGTGGGCTGACATGTATTAGAACCTCCTGTCACAGAATTTTTTCAGAAAAGGCAAACTGAAGAGTTAAAAACATAACAGCGCGGAAAACGGGGACTTCAAGGGTAGAAAACACAGGACAAGCGCCTGTCCTGTGTTTTCTACCCTTGAAGTCCCCGTTTTCCGCGCTGTTAATTTTTTAAATATGTATCACCAACTCGCCCGCCTTGCTATCGTGTCGAAGAGCTAAACTATTCATCCACATCCTTGAGGTTTTTTTTGCTCCCATAATTCCTACTGCACTAGAAGCCGTGTGTTGGTGCTTGAAACTGAATGCCACACACCCATATGCATGCAGCAGACATCCTTTACCAGCATAGCACCACGTAAGATCATGTCAATGCCCCATTTGGGGACAAGGGGTGCAAGCACACAGAACAGTAGGAACAAAACGCAAAGACTAATGTTGTGTGAGTCACTCCTGTGCTCTGTCTTTTGGGCTGCATGTCTCAAGACAGAACAAACCCCTCCCCATTTTCCTCAAAAAGTGAAAATACAACATCTACTCCTAACTTGTGAAAATAAAACGACAAACGTAGAAGGAAGAACATAAACATGCCTCGTCCTTGTGTTTCTTTGTATTCTTCAATTACGGGAACTACTTCCTCGTTCAGCTACCTGTCCTACCTACATTCGTCTGCGACTTCTCGCCTCTCGCCACTGCTTGTCTCTAGGGGCACAAACGTTGCCAGTTTCACAGCAGGAGGCCCACTTTCAAAATTATAACTTGCTAGATACGTGACAGCCTAGTTGCTTTGTTCAGTATACAGGCAGGCTTTGTTCATTTGGGGTCTGCAGGTGAAAGCTGTTGTCTTAATAGTGAATGTTCCCACGTTTCCTTTTTTTTTCTTCTTTCTATGTAACGGCTAGGACAAAAAACTGTTGCCCACCCAATGCAAAGGAAACAGACACATAATCATAAGGTCTCTTCCATTTGGCTGCACTTTCTGCACTAGTGCGGCACGAGTTCTAGGCTGGCCGAAATGAATGAAATGAAAGCCGAATTGCTGCACCGCAGCTGCGGTGCAGCAGTATGGCAATGCCCATGTGTAGGTTGAAGAACTGAAGAAGATATGGCACTAGTTATTTAATGAAATGATGACAGTTCTTTGTTTAAATGTCGATGGGGGTTTAAACGTCACAAAGTGACTCAAGCTACGAGGGATGCCATAGTGAAGGGCTCTGGAAATTTCGACCACCTGGGGTTCTTTATCATGCACTGACATCACAGTACACGGGCCTCTAGAATTTTGATGGAGACAAAATTCTAGGGGCCCGTGTACTGTACGATGTCAGTGCATGTTAATAGACCATAGAGACCTAATATTGGTGGCATATTTTCTTCTTTATAATGAAGACACTACAATACATGAATCACGATTTGGTATTCGCCTACGACCACTAAATAATTCATAATCGAATTTTTCTGTCATGCTGTTTCGGTTTAAACAGCCGAATGAGAGCTGTGACGACAAGGAGAGGTTTTAGGTCATTAGAGGCATAGAAAAACTGCGATATAATTGCTGTTTTATCGTTTTTATTTACTGCACTGCTGAAGCCAGCCTTCCTCTAGAGGAGGAATGACAACAAATGTAGAAGCACCAATTATATTGCAGTTTTTCACGCCTCACATGACTTGCAACCTCTCTTTGAGGTCACAGTCATCGTTCAGCTGCTGAAACTGAAACAGCATGAGAAAGAAATTCAGTTCTTTAACGTGCACTGACATCGCACAGTTCACGGGCCTCTAGAATTTTACCTCCATCAAAATTCGGCCCCGGCGGCCGGGATCGAACCCATGTCCTTCAGGTCAGCAGCTCCCTTAAAGAACACCAGGTGGTCAAAATTTCCGGAGCCCTTCACTACAGCGTCCCTCATAGCCTGAGTTGCTTTAGGACATTAAACCCCCATAAACCATAACCTTCCAGCAAATAACTGTCATCATTTCATTAAATAACACGTGCCATACCTTCTCTGCTTCTTCGACCTACACATAGAGGAGGTGAGTGACTGTTTGAGGCGTCATAATGAAAACCTAAGTGGTCAAGTCCAGTTGCATGGGCAGCATTTCAGCGCTAGTTCGTAAGTAGCCTGTGTGTATACATGCAACAATTTTTTTTTTTTTCTGTGAAATGACGATTTCCTAGAGTAGGTTCATGGTAAGACTTCTTTGCGATTTGCTCCTTGAAAATTCTTCCAAGTGTTTCAGGATTTTGGTGGTCGTTGGCGTCGGCAGCATGCAGTTGGCTGCAATTTCGTGACAACAGCAAGGCTATCAATCGGGCCTGCACTCGACCATTCGTTTTGGAAGCGGACAGTGCCAAGCTGCATTTGAAACATCTGAACTGACACTGCATGCTACCGGCACCACCGTGGAACTTCACAGAACTAGTGCAGAGAGTGCAGCCAAATCAAAGAAACCTATCATGACCACAATCTTAACAAAGTGGTAGTTTGGGCTTGTTAGTATAGCATATCAGAAGACATAGCGCAGCACAACGGGACAAAGAAAAGGAGCACACAGGACGAGCACTTATCCTGTGTGCTCCTTTTCTCTGTCCCATTGTGCTGTACTATGTCTTTTTCTAATATCGCCACAATGACCTGTCACACACTACAACAGTGCCTTGTGAGCTTTATGCACCTCACAAGCTTCCAAACTGTCAAAGGACATCATGCACGTTGTCCACAGTGTTCATCTCTTTAAGGCCTGTTTACAACATCAGCTGTAAAAAGGTCTTAAGATTAGAGGCCTTAAAAGGAAGCATGCTTTTCCAGTTGCCTCCATGATAGTTGGCCACCTAAGTCCAAACACCTTCCCCACGTAAAACAGATGTTCAGTGCAGGTGGCACAGCACTCATTTTAAAATCATCACAGAAGGTGGAGGGCTCACCTTGCGGCGCCTTAAAGCCTTCGCTGCCTCAGCATTTTAACGTCCCATTTGTTCAGCCTCTGCGCCAGCAAGTGAACGCCGGACTCGAAGCAGGAATAGGGAAGGCCCGTGCATACCAGAAAACTGCCTGCAAGTTTTTCACGTGCTGTCGTCTGAAATAAATATGAATTTAAAAGAAGAACATGTTTCCCTCTGCAGACACCAAAGCGTAATCGCTTATCTCGCCACAATTTTTGCACCTGTTTTAGAAAGCGAATTGTAACAAGAGCATACAATTGTAAAGTGCAATTAAGTCAACACTCAACAGACTTTCCCAGCCGCGGGGCCACAAAATATCGGACCGCGTACAAAACTCATCGCACAAACGGTTAGTCCAACTCACGATCGGCTTTATTAGTGGTTCAACTAGACTGTTGTCAAAAGTTTCCCGCCTTTTTTCGGGAGCACGCAAAAGCTGGTAATTATGCGTTACCATGAGTTACGTTGGGCTGGGCTGACAAAAGATATAAAAACACGCTCAGCGCTTGCTCTTTTCCGTAGACCTGCACAGAGCTTTTGAGCAGAACTTACGATAAAACAGATGAGTCTTTCCCTCCGGGCCTTTGGGTCCACTGGCGGGCAAGCGGGCTCCGTGCTAGTCCTGGGTTATCTGCTAACACAAAATATTCGGGCGCAAGGAAGTTGACAACGGAATGCCGAGTGTCAGATAACAGGCAATTGCTCAGTATGTGCATGCCAAAAGATAGAAAGAACAAATTACTCACGTGCAACACGATCGCACGCCCGACCCGCCGACCGGCCTCAAAGCAATGCTCGGCTCGGCTCAAACATGGCTCAAACAGCAAAAAAAAATTGGCGGACGTGACGTCTTTTCTTCAAACCGGATGCGACGTCATGGGTTGAAATAACGCTTGCGTTATTTCGACCTGGGGCCCTATTCTCGACACGCATGGCCGCCGTTCGCCGCCATATTGTCTCTCTGATTGGCTCATTGGGCGATCACGTGCAAGCCACGAGTTTTAAATCTGTGGCGCGAAACCATCAGGCTTCGAAATAGCTTTTTGCCGTGACGTTAAAATGACGTGTACTTGAAGACTGATTTTTAGCACAGTTATATTTTGTGCCGGGTTGGTAAATTTAAATGTCTGTGGAGGAGAAATGAAGCTACAGCTGGCATGGAAGAAAACACTTGGCTCGTTTTAGCAATTTTGAGAAAAACAAGTTCGTACTGTGAGGGTTGCTTCCTAGAATGTGATTGGCTGGAGGAATGTCACGTGATTCACGTGATGCACAAGCATAATTCAGTGAGGTCAAAATGACGTTTAGTGACTCAAAGGAAATAATGCCATTGCTGAAAAATGTCCCATTTGGCCGCCATAATTTGAGACGACCGCAAGATGGTCGAATTATGGTGGACATAGTCGAATTATGACCACACTGATTTATACGGCTGTTAGCTCACCATAGTTTGGTAGGCGCTTATTTGAAGTAATAAACAGTTCAGAAACATGGTTGTTTTGAATGTAGAAGCATTGAAACGGCGTTATAATGGTACCTCTTAATTAAGCAGCCTTTTAGAGCCTTAATTACCAGAGCGTAATTTCACACCCGTATGAGGACTCTAGCTGCGCTCCCGTTTCAAACGCTTCTCTCATACTAAGAAATTATCAGCCCGCGCGGTCGCGGTTGCTACAGCGAGGATATGGCGGCGTCCGTAGCTGCCGTTTGTTGTCACGGGCTGCGAAAAGCGAAGCATTCGTGAGTGCGCCTCAGTGTTTTCGAAGGACTGCCCGGTTCGTGAATGTGACTGCTTGGCCAGCGATATATGGTGTGGTGGCTGTGCAAGAAGATTTGCGGCAAGGGGCAGAGCGTGAGCACACTGGTCTGCCTTAAACATGGTATTGTAGGTGCTCCGGCCGTTACACTGATCCTGTGTTTCAAGGCGCGATCGGTAGCTGTGAACGTCTGGACACCAATTAGTTCAGTGTTTGCCTCTATTTACACGCTGTCGCTGACCTGATATTCAACCGCGTGAGTGATGAGAGGGTGGCACAAAGGGTAGTCTGCCGGCTGAGCAACATGCTTCCAGAATGTGTTCGGCTTGTCGGCGGGACTGCTCATCAGTGCATCGTCTGTGTGCATCAGTGTCTGTGTGCATAAGGGCAGTTTCTGAAGACAGCGGTGTCAGCAAGGCAGCGTACATGTGCCAGGTACATCGTCTCGAGTATCGATGAGCTAAGGGAAACAGCAACGAAAAATTGCTGTTGACTTTCTTCAGATGGCTGCTTGCAAGGTTATTCATATTGATGGCTGGTGGCTTTCTTCGGGTGTGTAATAACAAGTCCCTTATGTTCCTACCCTTTTTTGGTCGCATGCAAACAGCTATGAATCTCATGGCACATTTATTTGTAGCCTATTAAGCGAGGAAGCCTTGCGCAAATAAAAACAGCATTTCAAAATAGTCTTGTCTGTAAAGTAAAACGTACAACGAGTTTTCAGATTACTACAGTATGCGGATGTGGGTGACTCGTAGGGCGTCTGCATGTCTATGGTTTTCTTTCATTGCACACAAACACAATGGCTTGGCATCTGCATTTTGATAAATAAAGTTGCAAAAGCATTCGTGTAGTGAGATTTTAGTGCAGTTAAATATTCTGAGGTAAAGTTAACCTTGGACTTCCCCTACAATGTGCCTTGTAGCAGTTGCCTTCCCTGCAACACAATAAAAATAAATATGTAATAATTATGTATACCCATCAGTCTGGCTGTAGTCAAGCTGTTTTCACAGTTTTGTTTTACTTCCTCCATCATTTTGATAGAGATGACCAATAAAATATAACTGTTACAAAAGCAGTTTATTTGAGTAGTAGTTACGGTCATACATGAAACTTTAGTTTAATAATTACAGCCCTGTGATGTCTCGCATTTGAAAGTCTTTTCTCTTGTGTGTATGAAACTTGCATTGCACTCAAGCTCACGCACTAAAGACAGTGTTGATTGCCTTCCAGGTGACATGTGTATAATGTGCCTCTTCGATGCATCACTGCTATCCTAGGAAGTCATGTGCTGAGCAATGCTGCTGCAAGGTTCAACATTGTTCACCTCTCAGCTAGAGTGCTTCTCAAGCAAAGAATCATTCTTTGGAAGGGTTGCATTGGATGTCTTCACAGGTGTCAAGTGCTGTACATATGGAACAGGATTCTTTTCAAAGGCGATCACAACTTGCACTGTGCGACCCATTGCATGCATCCGCACTTAGCTGCAGGACTCACTGCCATAGTTTTCACCTGTAGTCATGCTATGATCAGTCTATGTAAACATTTTTTGTGCTTCAAGTTTCATTGCACACAGCAAGAAAGCTGTTCAAGTCTGTGATTTTTGTGTTGCTCTTTAAACAGGACCAAATTTTGCTTTCAGTTTGTCACTAGAGTGTGTAATGACAGGTGTGTTTGATGTGTAGACTAGGCTTTTCTCTAATGCTGCAGTTCTTCACGTGACAGGAAGCGCAGAAGAAACTTTAATCCTACCATCTGCAAATTGGCCGGATGTGCGCTTAAACACATGCTTTAACGCTACTGAACAGTTGCTAATTCTTAATGTACTGCAATGCTGTGTGCTCTCTTTATGCAGAATGTGCATGTTGGTGCTTTAGTGCAGTGAAACAGAGGAAGTCACCAAAATGTTTTTCTCCTGCCAGCAGAGCTTTTAACCAGTACTTCTCTTTGATTCCTGTTAAAGGTTTGTGCTCCATGACGTGATTACTGCTTCACTGAAATTTCTTGACATGCACGAAACATAGGGATGTGTATGCAGTCATTTATCACATCTTGCTCAGGGCGCAGTCTGATTTTGTAGGCAACTGTTCGTTCGATAGAAGGTCCCTAATGTGTTATCTGTGTGCTCACAGAGCAAAGCAAGCTTTGTCTCCTTACATTTCTTTGCCTCTGTGCCTGTTTTCTACTGTTGCTTTTAAATGCTATGTGTAGTGATACAGCAATCCACTAGTTTTCCTCTGAGCAAAAAGTGAGGCAACTCTTTCATGTTTGCCATCTGCCAAGCTTGTATGAATGAAAGACAAGGCAGCTGTCTGCTAGTTCAACCAGTTTCGCTGTGTAACGCCCCACTTTTACCAACCTTGTTGCTGGCACTTTGCTTCTTGGCTGCTGCTAATGCTGTTAGGCGAATTTGACAAAATTCCAGACAATCTGTTCAACCTATGTTTCTTTGGTAAAACTGGGGCATCAATGGATGCATTGCTATTTTTTGAGTCAACACAGGAATCTACTGGATTTGGCACTTCGTGAAATGGGCATTATCAATGTGCACATATACCGCATCACACTTCTTTCACACATTGCAACTTGTCTTGTTACCGGAGAAATCTGCCTCTGTGACCCTGATGTGTGTGGGATTTTACCCCTTGTGCTGTGTGGCAGCAGCAATCGGCTCATTACTGTCATTGCCATCACATGTCCTGCACCAGTCATGAAATTTTCTTTTGTATCAAAAACAAATGTGTTTGTTGTGATACTTTGCAGAAAGGAAGTTTGTTCTACAGCTGACTTGCTCCAAAATGTTGCTTGAGCTTCAAAAGAAAATTGGAAGAAAAGCAATTAATTTTACTAAAACAAGCTAATATTTCAGGGGGCTCCAATTTTGTGCAATATATCTTCCAGTGCACTCAATTTCCACTAACATATTGCAGTTTTCTCTGCCTTTGTATCACAGCTGATTTGTTTAGTCAATAAAATGCACCAGTTTCACTTACATCTATCCTGATCACCAGTTTATTGTCTACTTTACCCAGTACTCAGGCCTTCCCTTCCGATTAACTGTGTCAGTGCCACCAATGTCTAATCCCACCTCTATGTAAAATTATCTATGCATGCGTGGCTGTGCTGATGTTCGGCAAAAAAAAAGATGCAAATGACTAAATGCATGAGAAAATTGCATTCAACCCTTTAGGGCACTTTGTACACAACTGCGTACATTGCAAAATAATTTTTCTCGTGGTTTGCTTTAGTTATCACTGATTTATTCATTTCAATCCCATTTAGCATCCATCATCCTCTAAATAGGGTGCTTTTTATGGTTGCAGCACATATTTTTCTGGCAGAATACAACAGCATAGCAACTGCTCCAGTATGTATGTTTGTAAACAATGCCTAGATCAAAAATTGGAATGCTTGTTCTGCTTTGTATTTGACATTTCTGTTTTGGTGTTTAATGGTGCGCCAGCTGTCTTCAATTGTAATGAATTGCAGGGTTGTAGTCAAGTCTTCAGGCCACATGGTCTGCTTTTGATCCCCGAAGTGCAAAACTCAGTGTTCTTGAAGCTTAAAGGGCCTTGAAAGGCTAAAACAAGGGTTTTCCTCACCTTGCAGAAGTTTATAGCATGATGGGTGCCTTGAATACTCCACTACACAGCTAAAAAGTGAACCCTGTGGCATGAAGTCTTCACGTAGGGGTCTACATGCACCGTATCGGTGCAATTCCTACTGCTGACTTCTCCTTTTAGCTGTGTATTGTATGGTGCTGTGAGGATAATTTATTTCGTGTTGAACAATCTCCTCTGGTTTATTAATTATCATGAATACATCCTATGCGGTGCACACATTAAAAAGCCTACCGAAAGCCAGTGGCTACCGTCGCTGGCTAGATTGCTTTTTGTGCATCCTGGAGACTTATCTTAATAGTACCCTAACCAGAACACTACCGCTGTCTGTATTGGTGCCTCCCATACGTTGTCCTGAGGGCGACATCAACATTGAATGTCTTGCCTATTTTCTGTCTAATCTTACGCTTTTGTTTTTCCTGCCATGTTCCTGCCTCTATTGCTGCAATATTTGGCTGTATTAAATACAAAAAAGCGGTTACCAATTTTATGTGTTCCCCCACTCTTCTTTGTATACTTCCGGACCTTCAGAGTATGGAAATAAATTAATTTCCTCCTTGTCTGTAGTGCTCCTAAGTTTACTGTCATGTTATTGTTCTCCTTCAGCTCTTCGGCTCATGGTGCCGCTTAGTTGTCTCTTTAAATACTGCGTGCAAGACCAACTGGAATGCTTGGCCCCAAAACACATGTTCGGGCTTTGTGTGACGTGTACTAGGCAATGAGTGTGCATACATGAACATTAAATTAAGTTTCTTGCACCACACAAATAAACCTGCCGCGGTGGCTCAGTGGTTATGGTGGTTGGCTGCTGACCCGAAAGACGCAGGTTCAATCCCGGCCGCAGCGGTAGAGGCCCATGTACTGTGCGATGCCAGTTCACGGCAAAGAACCAGAGGGGGGTCGAAATTATCGAGAGCTCTCTACTACAGCATCTCTCATAGCTTGAGTCGCTTTGGGATCATAAACCCCATAAAACAAAGCAAATAAAGCAAGTATCTTGCACATTGCATGTGTCTTACTGTAATATGGTGTCGTCACCGATATTTACTCTCTACCTCTATGTTCCTCCCCTGCCCCTTTGTGGAATAACAGGTGAAGGAACTTTTCCTTATCCGACCTCTCCACCTTTTCTGGCATATATATTTCTCTCTTACTTGGAAGCTTGCTGCACTGTACTTGATCAGGCATCTAAAGGAGCTGCTTGATTTTATGGTAGGTGCATAACTGCTATTCTACAACGAAGGAACTTCAAGACGCTGCCTGACTCGTGTTGCTTGTATGGACAGCAAGGGAGGTGAGGCGGCCTGTAAGTGCTCAAGAAAATAATTTTGCCCCACCTCACAGAATGTTGTGCTTACTTGCATCGCACATATAGTGTAGCTGCTTCTGTGTGGTGGTCGTGAGTGTTACGCATTCACTTGAACAAGTAGAAAAAATTTATGCCTTTCTAGGAAGGGAAAAACAAGCAGAATTGCTGACAGCATTTCTAATTTTTATGAAGTAATATATGTGCCACTTACATCACAAAAGTGCATGCGTGCAGGCTTGCGAAGCAAAATATGAGTACATCACTGAATTTTGCGAGGATACGCTCTATTCAAATTATGTTGTGTGTGTGTGTGTGTGTGTGTGTGGGGGGGGGGGGAGTTTTCGCTTTGTTTTATGTTGTTTGTTATTAATGCCAGAAAAGAATCTTTTTTCCCCGGCTTTGCACATTTAAGTTGACAATAAGGGATGCGCACTCGGTGTGTTCTCCTTGACGAGATTTACTCCGATATTCCGCGCTTTGTAGTTTCGTTTCGTGCGCGGGTGCATGCAAACATGACTAACAACAGAGTCTGGTGCAACGCGCTGCCTAAAATGTGCACATCGGCTTGCCTTGCCAAGCATGCATTTCAGCACTAAACACATCTTGGAGGCCTTCCAAGCGCACACAGATACAACTCCGCTGCACACCGCTCTCTGTTAAAGCCGATACGTAGCGATTAAAAGCTTTAGCACCTTTGCTGACCTGACGGTAGCTGACGCGGCACCTAGGAAACAGTGGGTTTCCGCAGAGTTTACAACGCTAAGTATGCGAGCGTTGTCCTCAGACAGGGACTGCTGGCCTGCGCGTATTTAGGCGCCGTTTCAGCAGTGGCGGCACCACTCTAAAAATATAGCTCCCGTTGCTTCCTTTCCTGGCCCGGACGAGATGACTTTTCCCCCAGAAAACTGCCTTAGTCTCAGTTCCTGCATTCAACTGTGGCTGGTAAGCAAATGTGCGAAGCTGTCGTCGATCGTTATAAGGAGCAATGCCACAAAGGCATCATGCCGGCCAAAGCTTTCACTTTCCGCTCCCATTCGGCACGTACGCCATTACGAATACCCTGGCCCCGTTCCTGATGTTCGCCAGCTTCTCTGGGCAACAGTACGCACGCGTGTAGCGCCGCTCGTGACTCGCGGGTACGCCATCAGTTCACCTCGACTGAAAAGTCGTCTAGGCTGCGCCCTCGCTCGCACCGCCGCATCGAACTCGATGAATCCTTTGACAACTGACGTGCGAGTCTTTCGCACTGAGTAGCCTAAGTCGGTCTGCCATTAGCTGCTGCCGGACATCCGACATGATACTCAAGAGGCCGCAACATATTTCACTCCTTCGCACTGCCCCTCGACGCGTATGCACCGAAGATTGCAACGCAGAGGCTCAGCGCAAGCTCCCGGAGCGGCGTTCTGTACTTGGCTGTTCCGTACTTGGCGCCAATAGTAGCAGACGACGGTATTTATTTCTAGATCAGTTTTTACTTTTTTTTTCTCTTCATGTAATCAGATTCTGTGGGTACGTAACCTGGCACCGCCTTGATGGTTACGTCACGCCTACGTCACAATTTGAACAAAATGGCGAAATGTCGAGAATAGGGCCCCTGGTTGCAGCAGTCACTGCCAAACCCCCCACTACCCATATTCTAGAGCACTGTATCTGTGGTTAGCTTTGTACTTGGCTTGGCTTTTTATGGCTAAAGTCCTGCAGAATTAACGGAAATAATATTTTAAGCTTATATTATTGTACAGAAATGTTCTTACCCGCTTTTGAAATACGACATAACAATTTCAAACATCTTTTATGCGCATTGATGTTTTTCCATTGTACTATTCTTTTTTTCACTGATCGTCACTGCCATCATTTTCGAATGACATTCTTTACCGTGCGGCACCGAAGGAGACCGAATGACATTCGATGCATCGAATGACATTCGGTTGGAATGACATTAAATTTGCCGTGTGGCAGAGGTATAACATCCACTTTCACGCAGAAGTTTGCAATTAGGTGACAGAATGCAATATGTTATAGTCATTGGCTTGCGGACATGTGCACCCGAAGATACTGAAGGCATGATTAGAGACAACTTTTTTTTTCCTCTTACAGTCCTGATGATATATGATCAGCGCTTGCATATGCATTTTTGATGCGCGGATTGTATGCGCGGAATATATCTACCGGGTGCGGACAGTGTACCGGAAATATTGGCAATTCTTTCAGAGCTTAGGTACGTTCACTTCTGCAAGAGTGACGAGCCATAAGCAAACATTTCCGCGTTTCGATTTTCAAAAAGGCAACTTGATCGCGCCGTACAAGCAACTCTGGTTCCCGATTATAAACGGGGTTGTCCGCAGCAATATAACGACGAACATGTGCCTCTTGATCGCGCAAGTAAGCTTTTTCGAGTGCAGCTGTCATATTATAACAGCTTCTCGAAATCGACTCCAACGATTAGGGCACTTAATTCTTTCGAAAAGAAATCAGCGCGAAACGAAGAGAGGACGCAGAAGCTCGATCAAAGAAGGCATATCACCGGCTTCACAGTTACACATCACAGCTTCGCTCTAAAAGGGTTGCAAAGGTTATTACGCTCGGATAGAGGCCGCGGCTTTCCATTGCGTGATCCCCGTTTTCTACCGCTTGTTGGGCCAGCTAGCAAACCGATCATAAATATGCAGGCAACGGACCTGCAGTGGCGAACGATTCTGCGGAATATATTTATGCGCAGGTTTGTGAAATGATCAGTTTTGTTTTCTAGCACGACAGTCCAATCAAAAACTTGTATAGGCGTCAGTTATTGCCAAAGTACGCGTCCATCACATCGAACACGTATTGCCGTCGCAGTCGTCCTCCAGAAACCCTTTGCTTTCAATATCTCCGACAAAACTTAGTGTAAAACAGGAACGCACCGGCAAATGATACTCCCGTGCGAAATGTCAGCACTAACAAAACCTAATAGGGGTTTTGTCGAGCATTCTCCAGCAGAACTGTCTACACGCATGCAGTGCCACGCGAAGTCGACCACACCTGTCTGTCGGCGCACCGTGGCCGGAGTGCATTTACGTGTGGCCTATGGCTTGTCGTGCATGCACATTCCCATGGAACTCGCGAATCGTGTTTAACCTCATATCTTGAAAAGCTGTACCGTACGCCAAGAAGTACACGATTGTCATAAATGTACAACTGAGCCCGCCGTTCGAGCGCACTCAACACAAGCCACGAAAGGAGCACATCACAGAGCACGGATAAATGTAAAATACGAGAAGCTCGCAGAAAAAAACTACAAATTCGCCCGTTGCGCACATATATGCATATATGTGCGCTACGGACTAATTTGTATTGCATCGCACAAACTTGCTCAAGAAAGAAAAAGCTCCCCCGGCCCCGACCCAAGAAAAAAAAAATACATCGAGACGTCACAGCGGCTGACTGCTTTCAAATTCATGCACGATATAGAAATAATTACCTTTGTCGTTCCCAAAGGGAAGACGCAGACTTGGGCAGGGAACTGCATGGTGTACTACGCAGCAGTGACGAACCAAATTTTCCAGCGTTGCAGCCCGCTGATGCACTGATTGCACCTAAAGAATGCTCCCTCCGTCTCCAACTTCTGGGCATTTCTGATATGCTGCAGCATGTTCTTCCGCTTAGTGAAGACCTCGAAGCAGACGCTGAAACGTCTATAATGATGAGGACCGTCGTGATGCAAGTCACGGTCGCCGCGACCAGCCAGGTTGATGTCGGACACTCACTACCGCGATCCGTACATAAGCATGCAGCGAGGGCGGGGCTGGCGTGGCGCGCCCTCGGAAAATGTGGGGGAATTGAAAAAAATCTAGAGAAAACGTGCTTGTCTTTTAAATCCGCCTTGGTCTTTAACCGAATATGACGTCAATTAAATTCACGTGACCATGACGTTACGTTACGTGCCTATGACGTCACGGTTTTGGGGGTTTAATTAGCGTTTCTAGCCTACCTACCCGCAAACGCTTGTCCAAACTTCCGATGGCTTCACTTGCGCCCTCTCCAAAGCGGGAATGCGGCATCCACCCACCTAGTGGAGATTAGTGGAAATTTTACTCTTGTCTTGATTTTAGCCACCAATCAGATAACCTTCGCTTGATTACTTGTACCTGCTTAAAATCTACTTTTCCTTCACTGTCCTTAAACCCCAATGTTTTGAATAAATCAACCCCGCTGCTTTCCACTGTAGGGTGAAGCCCTTTACAGAAAAGTGTCAATTAGTGTTCAGCCGTTTCCTCCTCCTCTCCGCACGCAACGCACAACGTGTCTATCTCCTGGTACCTGACTCTACATGCCTTAGTCCGCAAAAATCCCGTCCTGGCTTAAATAACAAAGAGCTTCCCCTACAATTATCATAGATCTTTTCTTTGGCAATTTCCTGCTTAAAGATCCTGTATGTTCCCAGTGCCGATTTCGTCAGCATCCCTGTTTTCCACAGAGCTCTCTTTGTTTCTTTAACCTTTTTCTTAACCGCTGATTTGCCCCCCTACTGCTGTCCAGATATTTGCTTGTAAATTTTCTAGTTCGCTTTCTCTATTTCGTGTCTACATTCCTTATGTACAGGGATCTGAAAACTTTCCTAGCCCACTGCTTTTCCACATTTTTCTCAATCGCTCCTCAAATGCTGTCTTACTGCTAGCTTCTTTGCTCTCGAACGACGCCCATCCCATATCACCCTGTACCCCCTGATTTGGCGTAATGATATGTGCTACACTAGGAACCAGCGCCGCCACACGGCGGACGCGCGCTCTACGGCGGGTGGCTCAGCACCTGACGCTGCAGGCTTCTGGAGTTTTGGATGGTTTTGTTGGTTTTGTGTTGAAAATTTGACGCTGCCCTCGCAGCCAATAAGGCGCGAGCACTTTTGCTTTTTCTTTGCTGCTGCTTCCGTCCATCTTTGTACTGACGTCATCTCGAGATGACGGGGAGCTGTGTGTAGCGCTGCGGTTTTGGGAATCGAACGGTTCTATGCTCGATCAAGTTTTCCCGTAGATCCAGTGAGCGTAAAATAGATGGCAATGGCTAGCGCGGCTGGCTCATCGAGGGCTGAATTTATTGTCGGTGGAAAATTTAAATTGGTTCGCAAAGTCGGAAGCGGTTCCTTTGGGGACATCTACCTGGGAATCAACATGGTGAACGGTGAGGTCAGTACGCAAGAACATAATTAGGGTTAACTCTACGTGTTGTTTTGATTTGTTTCGAGACGTTTACGTTCTATAATTGCGCATCCGCTTTCTTTGCACGTCTTACGCTTTGAATGTGCAGTCTGCTTTGTGCTTGGAAATTTATCAGCGCATTTCCTGGCCTGACTGCTCGTCCGTAGTAGCGTCGCCCGCTAAGTGATCGTTGCGTTTTATGAAACTTAATCGCTTCACTGCGAATATTGCAGGAGGTGGCAGTCAAAATGGAGTCCACCAAGGCCAGGCATCCACAGCTGCTGTACGAAAGTAAGCTGTACAAGATTTTGCAAGGCCACGAAGGAATACCCCACACAAGGTAGTTCTTTTGTTGCTATGCTTGTGTGTATTTCGCAGTCGCCCCACATTCTCATACAAGTGCAGGCTGTCATAAAATAGCTTTCTTGACAAATTGCTCATGTTTTGCTAAACTGAACAGCGCTTCCGAAGTGTGTGCGCGATATTTTCCTGTTAGATCAGTATTGAGGTCAGAGCATGTGACGTTGCATAGAATATCCTTGTACGCTTTTGACACTGCCTTTTCAGAATGCGTTAACTGTTGCGGTTTTATCTTTTCCTTAAGCATTTTTTTTTGCATTGGGGAAAGCGTTTTTCTCTGGCCAATAGAGTAATGAACTGCTCATTTTCAGGTGGTTCGGCACCGAACGAGATTACAATGTCCTTGTGATGGACCTCCTGGGCCCAAGCCTGGAAGACTTGTTCAACTTTTGTTCCAGACGCTTTACTATGAAGACAGTGCTAATGCTGTTCGATCAGGCAAGGAACCTTTTCTTTGGTGGGGCCTTCAGGTGCAAAATTTATTTGGCTTCAGGTTGCATCAGCATTATAGGTGGTCTGCACTGGCGCACAGCCGCGCCACGGCGTTGCGGTGCAACGCCGCCGGGCGCCATAATCGATGTGCATGTAGCTGACGAAATTGTGCTCCTCAAGCATGTTTTCTTCCTGTGTCGCATTCAGACGGCTGTTTGGAATCCACGTTCATCGGAGATTTGGAAGGTAGTCGCCGGGCGCTACAGCCGGACGAAACTACGTCGTAAACGAACGCCATTTCGATCGGGCAGCTGCGCTTGTGAGCGCCGCTCGAGCCGTCCGAGAAAACCGGCGCAGCGACGAAAGCTGGTCACAGGTGTTGTTCCCCGAGATTCTGGGATAGAAGCTCGGGTAGTGGTCAATGACAGCAGCGCTTCCATGAAACCAGAGGGCCGCATTTATTTGAGACACATTCGCGGAGAAGTGATCGGTGATCCGGCCTCTCGCTACAGCGTCTGCGGTGCATGAGCACACCGGGTAAATATCGTACAAAAGGCGCCGATTATGTCTTGCGTGGGAGTCTTCTGCACACAACACATGCTCATGGCCGCACATCGGAAGCCTTGTTACCACTCTGGAGCAGTCATTCTTTTGCACAAAGGTGGTCATAGATTGTCACAACAGCCACTCATAAGGCAGCAAACTGGGCTAGGTAGTTGTTCACTTTTGCACTGTGGGCTGTGTTGACAAAATTCGACGCTAGAGTACCTGAGGTGACACTTGATTGTCTGCGCTTCGTCAGTTTTGTCTCTTTTTTTGTGTCGGCGTCTGACTACAAAGCACACAGTGCAAAAATTAGTGTGCTGTTTTGGCAGGGATTGAGGTTGCCACGCCAGCTCGCGAGCTTGCAGTGTCACCCTGATGCAAGCGCAGATTTCACATCATCCACAATATAAAGACGCCGCTTCGGTGGCCATGACTTCACGGAAAAACGAAGCGCATGCCCCAAGAATTCATTCCAAGATTAAAGAAAGCATGAGGTCACATCCTTTCATTCAACATTTAAACAAACTTTGGTGGCCGCCCTACGCTTGTTTAGGATGTACTTAGTCTTAAAATTTTGCAGGTTAATCTAAGATTAAAATCAGAAGTATTGTATCAAGGTCAGATATGTAGTAGAGTTCAGAAATCAACGGCTCTGCGCAGTTGCGCAGTCCACAGTTGTGCAAGGGACACCGCATACGTGCTGCAGCTGCCTAGTGGCGCCGGGTGACCTCTTCCCCACGAATATGCCTGATCTACATGCGGCTCTCCGGTTTCATGGAAGCGCTGCTGTGATTGACCACTATCTGAGCTTTGATTCCAGGAACGAAGGGAACCAAACCCGCAACAAATTAAGTCGCTGCTCCTGTTTCCTCTACAGGCTCGAGCAGCGCAAACAAGTGCAGCTGCCCAATCAAAGGGGCGTTTGTTCACAACGTAGTTAGGTACGGTTATTGCCCCAGTGACTATCGGCCAAATCTCCGATGCATGCGGATTCGAAACAGCACTCTGAATGCGTCACGGGGAGAAAGCATGCTTGCAGAGCAGGAGTTCATCTACTACGTGCACCTCAATCATGGCGGCCGGCAGCGGCGCACTGCAGCGCTCCGGCGCAGCTGTGTGCCAGTGCATACCACCTCTATATTACACACCTTTCTCTCCCGCAGTTGGCTGGTGACGGCATTAGAGCAACTGCATATATGCATTGTTATGGTAATTTGCTACACAGGAAGGAATACTGTTGAGTAATACTGTTGCCAGTATTACTCAACAAATGCTGCTTTTTTGGTTTCCTGGTTGTGCACAATAGTTAATGCTTGGGGCTCGTGTAATTTTGCCTGTCAGTGTTACCTGGAATTGTATTTCATGTTTTGAGTGATTGTATACGTATGATGTTGGGTTTGCCAGCCGGAATTTTTTGCATTTATGACATTGCCCATTTGCGGCCAGATGCGCTTGGTAGGCAGATGTGCGTGTGGCCACGACTAGAGACGGAACAGAACTGCACGCCGTCCCCTTGAGACCGGCCGTGGCGTGGCTTTTGCCCATGTGTGACAGGGCATTGATGACAGGCAAGTCGGTGTTGTGGTGATGGAAATTTCTGTAGGGGCCAAGTTTGACAGCTTCACTGAGTTGGAGAAAGTGCTGAGATTTTTTAGCCAGAACAATCACAGTAGTGAATGAGCACTTTGGCTGGCTTGACCAGGCGTGATGAATGTTAAATACGTATGCAAGAACGGGGTTGTAACAGGCCATAAATCTTGGAGTGAAGGAAGTTCTCAATTATTTTGCGGGGCTTCAGACAGGCGAGCCTTGACGTACATCTTATATGGTGTGGTTTAGCATACCTTCTTCTGCTGCTCTCCATGATGTGCATGTTGGTTCAGGAGTTTATTCCGTGCGTGACGAAATATAAAACCCTGATAGGAGGGGAATGGTGTACCATTACCAGGAGAAGGGAGGCGTGGCGAGGGAGGGGACTGAGGTTGCCAAGGGGTAGCAATAAAGGTTGGCGAAAGTGTGTCAGATGACGGCAAGGGGTCCAGATCAAAATGGGGAGGGGAGAAGATGGCAGAAGCAGGAGCCTGAAGAGAAGCAGCTGAAAGAAGCATGAACAAAAAGAAGGCACGGCACTGACGAGACTAAAGTGGGATGAGACAGAGCGAGGCTGAGGAAACTAGGGGAGAGGAGTAGTAGTTTTGTGTCTGCAACAGCTTTGCGAACACTAGGAGCTTGCGGGGACGGAAGTGCACATGCGTAGATAGCTGACAAAATTGCGCTGCCCAGCCTGCCTGCCTGGAACAAGTACAGCGTTGCCGCTGTGTTCTTAGACACGATAGCTCCCTCTGAATGGTTGCTTTTTCTTTAATCTTGCACATTTTCGCCCCTATGTAATGATATAGGAGAAGAGTAATTATTTTTTAGATAAATTGGCAACTTTCTTGATGGTAAGGTATGAAGCCACTTTTTAATCTCTGGTATTTTTGATAATTCAATTTTTCAAATTTTGTTCTATCAAAATTCAGATTCAGTCTTGAATAAACTGCAACAAATTGTATTTGTATTGAACACTGTTACAAAGATATAAATTGTACCCCTTGCGGACCTTGCGAAATCGAAACTACAATTTTTCCAACGGAATTGAAACCTATTTCTTGCCGTTGCAGTTATTTTTTCCTGTTCATTTTTCAGTGTAGACTTATAATAACTGTTCTTTATCTGCTATGTACATTTTTATTTGTATTTACTAACTGAAATCCTCGCATTACGTTTGGAACAAACTAGATGGATACCAACACTGAAGTTTGGCATGTGTCATTTCAACAGTGGCAACTGATACTGCGGACATTTTCGATCAAACTGCACACAGAAAAAGGATGCACAGCACTGTGTGTGTCCCCTTCTTGCCCTATTTTAAGAAGCAGGAGCCACCATTTAGTTAGGACGTCTAGCCTTTTATAAACACAACTTCTATGAGAGATTTTCTGATGCTGCAAAAAAAACACAAGAAAAAATTGAGCTGCCTCACAAGAATAGCAAGACTGAGGAGGAATTGAGCTGCAAATATGATGGATTTTAACAGGACTTCGGTTTGTGGCGTTTGTAGTTATTCATAATTTTCTAATTTCTTGCCATTTAATCTTATATGCGAGCAATCCAAACTGTTCATTGAAACTTTGTATGCTTATTCATTATATACCTGTCCGGGCACTGAGCCATGATAAGTAAAGTGGTGCTGTTTGTTTTCTTACTGCTGCATTTCTTCTCATAAGATTCCTATATGCAAACCATTTTCTCAGGCTCATTCTATTATTACAGTGACAATGGATGGTATGATTATATTGGTTTTGGTTCATTGCACATCACCTGTCCTAAAGTGTATAACAGCAAAAGCATTTTTTTTTGTGATGAACTAAATTGAAGGAGTACAGTGACAATGGATGGTATCATAATTATTTTGGTTCATTGCACAGCACCTGTCCTTACGTGTATAACAGCAAAAGCAATTTTTTGTGTGATGAACTAAGTTGGACTTATACTCCTGTCACACGACATTCCTCGAAGGTCTTTCCAGCAAAGGCACCTTTTTTCACCAAAGGAGCGAAAGATTAAAGGAGCAGCGACGCTGCTACACGGTGCAGCCCAAAGGTGAAACAGTCGTCGAGGCTTAGCACTCGCTGCTGTGCTCTAGCCAGCTGAAGTGAGTGTTTTAAAATTAAAGTGGGGAATTCGGTTCATTCGTTGAGCTCAGACAATTTTTTCATTCTAATTGCTTGCTTGAAAGAACTGCAACAGCTGCTCTCATCAGCAGCAGCAGGCTTTGTGTATTGCCTTTGCCACCAGGGGCACTCGGTGTTGCTGCAACACTTTACTGTCTTAAAATCTGGGCATAAAATATAAACACCGTACAAAAAGCAAAGCTAGACAAACCTTTTGTATTTTTTTAAAAGATGTTTTCAAACATTGTTGGCTTCATCTACTTTTTTTTCACTGCTTTTACTTTTTGACGTTGGATGGCACTGCCGTCGCAGGTTCTCGAAGGCCGCGCCTTTGGGCTCCAAAGGTCTCGGACGGGCGCCTTCGCCTCCAAGGCCCTTAGCGGCAAAGGCGCAACATTTGTGCCGTGTAGCTGCACTCCTTAAGCCTTTGGATATAAGGACCCGATTCTCAAAGGCCTTTGCGGTGCCCGTGTGACAGGGGTATGAGACACCTAATTTTAGTTCCATGTTTTTCCTTTCAAATTATGCGTTACTCATTAGAATACATGGATCACTGCTTGGTGTTAGCCTAGGATGCATAAATAATTTATAATTTAATTTCTTCTCTTGTACTGTTTGTTTCATCAACCAAATGATGGCTGTGATGTATAGTCAACCTTCAGGGAGGGAGAGGGTCTTAGAGAAAAGTTTTTTAATATTGGACTTAGGAAAATGAAAACTCCTGCTGTTATGTATTTCAGTGTTCTGATTTAAAATATGGTGTCCATTTTTGTGTATATTATCTGGTTTCTTATTTATTAAAGAATTTTGGTAAGATTATTCTGACAACTTTTTGAAAAAATTGGCTGTTCAGATTCAAATAAATTTTATCCCAGTGGATTTTACTATTATTAATACTTGCAATAAATGTACATTCATTGTTCTAGCCCTTCTGCAACCAAAGTTGCATTGTTTTGAAGTTCACATAAAAGTGGCAAGGAAAAAGGTGACTTTTCTTTATGCTGTTTAATATTTTCACATTTTATTAAGTGTGCTGTTAATGATTTTATTGCAAGCTTCAATCATTCAGCTGTCAAGTAAAACAAGAATGGTGAAAATCGCGTGGACCAAAGCCGGGAACGCTTGTCAGCAGTGTGTAGGGTGGTGCAGAAAATGAAACAGAAAAACGCAAAAAACCAAAAGAAACATTTTGAAGCTGTGTAAGCACATTACAGTGCTTAAATTTTCCTAAACAAACAGCTTAGAAGTCCCATAGCGAATAGTCTGAATCGCCGCTTAGCAAGCTGCAAAAATGAGGTCGAGAGTGCACACTGTATTGTGAAGCAGTCTGCCGACCGCCATCAAATCTACGACCACGTCCGTAGCTCCGCAGGCAATGGCAGGTTGGCGTCTACATGCTCGTTTGCTAGCGTCCACATCTTGCACTAGGTTGCAGAAATTGCTGCCAAACTGGCGATTTTATCATCGGCGTGCTTCGCAATTCCTCGTTATCAGTGCTGGGCAGAAATGTGTACTCTGACCTGCTGCTGCCAATCTCGCTCAAGCCCGTGACTTCGAAGGCGAACGCTGAAGCTGGTAAAGAAGCACTTATCACGATCGCCGAATTGCACTCCTGTGCCTCGTTATTTCCTGTTCCGATCACTACTTGTGAAGTAAAATCATCCTCCAGCTCTCAGTCATCTGCTGCAGCCGCGATGTGCACCGCGTTCGGAACGAATGCCGGAACGGCTGCCAAGGTCGCGTCATCCGCCGGTCCATGCTCAGGCACTCCGCTGCTGCTGGTTGACGTCACTGCCGACGAACTTGTGTCTTCCGCTTGCTTTCTGCGGCCTTTTTTACGTTTTTTTCCAAACTTATGCGTGCTGCGAACTTCCGATAAGGTTTCGTGCCACGGTGGTCTTTTTAAAACTGGCGTCGCAGGACAAGCGTGGAGCGTTCTAAAAAATGGCGCCGGCCAATGAGGCAGTTGAATTTCGCCACGTGACGTCCAACAGCCAATAGCATTGGCGCATTTTGTATTCTGTCTTTTTCTCAGTGACCAATCGCAGTAGACCTTTCGTACTTGCGGAAAGAAAGCTGAGGTGTTGCTCTTTCAAATGAGGCCAAAGTCGCCTCGTTGTGCCGGCTACTTTTGACGTGATGCAAAAGGGGCATTTTCTAACCGATTTTCGCAAGCTCTCTTGTCAAAATTGCATCTTTGGGTGTCGATTTCTCATAAACTACATTCAGCCATGAAACTTGGAAGTTAAGATGGAAAATGATGAGACATGTCCAACTATGACAAAATTGAAAAGCCGATTTTTTTTTGGTCCCAAAGCCCTGCGTCCCCCCTTAAGGTCATGTGAGGCATCAAAAAAACCTGCAGTATATACACTGATACGTAGTTTTCATTCTCTATGGCACTTAAACCCGCCTGGTTAAAGAGCTGGAATGACAACAAACTACGTATCAGCAGTTACATTGCTGTTTCTTTGTCTCACATGATCTAAAGATGAACTACACATCACAGCCATTGTTCGGTTGATGGAACCAAAACAGCACAACAAAGAAATTACAAATTATGTAGCGGCCATAGGTGAATATTGCGCTGTGGTTCACGTGTATTAATGTTTAACGCATCATTTGAAAGAAACACGCAAGCAAAAAAATGTTAGGGTCTTAGCATAGTTAAACCGAGTAGACATGTGAAAGCTTGTGTTGAGCCTGGTTGGTTCATGGTTTTGCTTTGCTGGGTCGATGGCACGTCTGGCGGCGATATTAGTTCGATAGTAGTATTAGTTAAGGAAAACTCCGAAGTGTGCAATCCACAGCGTGAGTGTGTTGCAGTTTAACACGAGGCACGATCGGCTGCGGCATAAGCATAGTGCTTTTGGGCACAGGCCAGCGAAGCTGACCTGTTCGTGCGGCCGCGTGCTCGAAGCCCAGCTGCGGCAATATTTATTTATTTATTCAAGGTCGAGCTTCACCGATCAAATGGCTTTTTCAGCTTTGGTTGGAAGTAGAGCCTTCTCTCTAAAATTTGATGTCTATAGTCCTTTGAAATGGTGACTGCCGGTGTCATATCTATATTTAGTAAATTTGAAAAGAAAAGGATTTTTTCATATAACATTTTGATTAGGATAAGTAACATCCTTCATGATGTTTATAGTCCTTTGAAATGGTGACTGCCAACGTCAGATCTATATTTATTAAGTTTGAAAAGAAAAGGATCTTTTCATTTAGCATTTTGATTAGGATAAGTGACATCCTTCTTAACTTCAGAACTAATTTTCTCTTTTTGTCTGCTGTTAAAAATTTTTTCCATTAAAGTGGCCTCATACCTTAAAGGTGCACTAAAGAGGAATCTGAACTCGTCTTTTATCGCGGGAACTCTATCTACACGTTCTGGGCATTCTTAGAAACTGAATTAATGTCCTGTGCGGCCTAGTGCTGTATATAAGTCGGATTAAACGTCCCGACTCCCGCCTTTTTGTTTTTTTTTTGACTCAACACGGTAGGTGGAGTCAACCAACGCGTCAGCCAGTCCCGTGGCAGCTTGCTGCTCTGCCATCGGCGGTGTGATACGTAAATGAAAGAATATACGTGTATTTTTATTTTTGTGGGTCTAATTTGCGGCTATATTGTCTGACTGTTTATTCACAGAAAGCAAAGCCACCACACGACTGGCTGGAAGGCACTCCGTACGTTGGATGACTCCGCCTACATACCGCGTTGAGTTCAAAAAAAGGCGGGAGCCGGGACGTTTAATCTGATTTAATTAGGGCAATCGGCTGCACAGGACAATAATTCGAAGTTTCTAAGAATGCCCGGAGCGTGAAGATAGAGTTCCCGCGCTAAAAAGACGAGTTCAGATTCTTCTTTAGTGCACCTTTTAACACTTTGTGGTCACTAGTTGGGCTTCTCCTGACAACACAACTCTGCTGAACGGCAGAGTTGTTGTCGTGTGCCGCTCGACAAGCTTTTCCTTGGTTGAATTGTGCGTTTTCTTCCGTGCACATGATTTGCTATCTCTTAAACCACACTATGACGAAATGTCCTTCAGAGGCTTGGGTACAGGAAGAAAAAAAATAAGCATTCCATGAGTTGTTCTTGCATAGTTGTTTTTTGTTTTCGCAGTGCCAAAAACTGGCAAAGTAGTTTCGGACTGGAAAGGCCGCAAAGTGGGTATAAGTTTTGGACTGCAAAGGGTTAGGGCTAACAGTATGGTGTGCGCTGTTATCGTAGCAATGACAGCTGGAGATGTAGTTTGTTCTGACATAATTTTATTTAATTTAATTGGTTTACTTTTTAAAAAGAAAGCCTATCAAACATATTACTGTTATTATTATTGATGCAGAAAAAAGTTTCCTCGGCACACAGCTTGGGCACTTCAACTTGCTGTCTCTAGGTGGTACCGCAGTATGTTGCTGCTCGGACTAGACTAAAACTGTTGTTGCCAGATGAGCTGCAGTGCGCTTTAACATGTGCTCGTTGCATCTTCAACTTTTGTTGGTGCACAGCTAAAACTAATGGGAAGAATGGCTTAATGAAAAACTTGACTCGAAAGGAACGCGTGATTTATACCACAGCCACCCACTCAATTGAAGAATGCCAACGCACCATCAAGATTCCCCCCAAAAAAATACTTGGAAGAGGGAGGCATAAGTGAACAAAATGCAAGCGAACAAGATAAGGCTTGCGTAGGCACGTAGGTAGAACAGGGGGCGCCTGAAAATCAAACCCCTTGGCGTGCACGTGAGTTGACTCACGTTTGATGCTACCTTGGCGCAAGCAGACCATGTCATGTTTGTAGCAAAAGGTTTTTCCCATGTTGTGTTAGCCCAAGCACATTCCACAGTCAGGTTGAACTTCATTTCTACTTGTGAAGGTGCCTGTGCAAAAATGTAGCTTGCCAGTACACAAAACTGCAAACATTGCATAGAAACTAGTGGATGTCTTGAACATTGTTATAATGTGCCAGTGTCATTATTTGCTAAGGGCAGTAAGCCTCTCCTAATGCTGATTATCTGTGACGTGCCTAATTTTAAAAGGGCTTGTTAGAAGTCTGTGCTGGGAACACAAGCACTGCCATTATGCTTGACATTGCTGTCTCATGGGTTGTTTTTATCTTATTGAAGTTGATTATTATTGAACTTGTGCAGAGGCAGCAGTACTACATGATAGATTTCAGCTGTAATTAAGTCTGACCTTGCTGAGCACCACGCTGACTGATGAGGCTCAAGTGAGGTTTTGGTCTTCATCAAGGAGCTGCCATTACTACCATCGTTCTCACGAAACGTTCAAATGCTAATAAGTGATCAGACTGCTTTCTTGTGCATAGCTTAAATAGCACATCAAGGCAGTAGCCAACCGATTTTTCAGACTCCAATAACTCGGTCTTCACTGAGGCATCGTCGTGCTCCTACAGCTAAAACACATTAATTTGGCCCCTGTTAACTCGGAAGTTCAGATAATTTGGCCTCCCTGCTTCCTGCCGTCAAAATGTACAGGCGTGAGCAAAAGTGGTATACAGCACGCAGCGGGTGGCGGAGCTTGGGAAAACTAGGATGCCTAATGTCCGTTTGTCTCCGCTTTCAGGGTGGGGACACCCTTTGTACCACCCCGCACCTCCATTTTCCGCTTGCAGCGGCATGTTGAGCCCCACATGCTGGTCGCTTACTGCACTATGCGTGTGCCGTGGTTTGTATGCGGTTTTTGTGGCGGCTGAAATAATGCGACAGAACAGGAAATAAGCAGTGCATAGTTGTTTCTCTGGTGGCATTAATATTTTGGCACTTCTAAGTGTGTATTATGCATGGTGCAGTCGCTCAGACTACACAGCAATCGAAAGTTATACGGACTGCTGTGTTCCCGGTTGCTGGCTGCCCCGAAAAAGGACAGCGGTTGTTTGGTCTTCCTTCGTAGTCGTAATTTAGATTACCAAGGTCACCAAATTGTGTAGAATTAAATTTATTAGACTGGCCTTCGGCTCCGGAATCTTCAGCTGCTGGTGCTTAAAGAAGAAAAGCTCCGGCCCTCGTGCGTGCTCTGGACTGACCACTGCTGGTGTTCTGTACTTGGACTGTACCGCTAGTTGTTCGCAATGCAACGCCTAGCAAGACGTTCCTTATTACAAGTGGTGGAGGTGCCAACGATTCTGGAGCTTTGCAGCCAAGCATTGTCTACCGCCTCTGCGATGCCCAAGACCGTCACCCAAACTGCATCACCACTTCCGTTGGCTGTCTTCTGCTCTGGCGCTGTGCATCAGCATGGTCCGGCCATCTTCAGCAGCACAGATGACACGGATGTGGAGGATGGGTTGGCCCCCTATGAACGCGCGAGTGCATACAATAAATGGGACGACAGCGTCAAGCTCACCAGTGTTATCTTTTATTTGAGCGACGTAGCGAATCTCCGGTTTCGAAACCACGAGGTTGACATCTCAAGCTGGGTGGCCCTCAAAACCAGCCTGACAGAAGTCTTTGGCCATCCTGCAGTGCATAAGTTTCGCGCCAAGCAACGGTTGCAAAGTCGGGCCCAGCAAACCGGTGAAAACTTCGCCAGTTGTACAGAAGATGTCGACTTCTGCAAGCATATCAGCCCTTCTATGAGCGAGGCCGACAAGATCAGACATACTATGAAAGGCATTGATGATGATGCCTTCCAGGTGCTCGTTGCCAAGAATCCCCCAACTGTCTCCAGGGTCGTAAGCTACTGCCAAAGCTTCGATGAGCTGCGCAAACGGTGCCTTTCCAACCGGTGTGCGTGGTTTTCAGGAGACCACACTTTCCAGCTTGGCTCTCCCCGGGGACGGTGCTCTGGACCAACAGTCGCTCCTCCTGCGCATCCAGCAGTTCGTCCGTGAGGAAGTCACATGCCAGCTGTGCTTGTCTACCTGCTCGCCTACGCCTGCGCCATCGCTCACTCCCAACCTCCGAGCGTGTCATTGAGCAGGTCACTGAAGTCCTGCCACCTCCTCCAGAGCCACCCTTGATCGCGGCTCCTTTAACGTGCGCTGATGCTGTGGTGTGACTGCGGCCCTCACCTGCTGCTCCAGTCTACAGCCTCCTCCCCACCTGTTAGAACCCCAGCGACCTGCAACTCCCACTTATCATCCGGTTGCCCGCCCACGATCTCAGCCGTAGCCTCTCAACCCCTGGCGCATGCAATACAACCGACCTATTTGCTACGCCTGTGGTGTCGCTGGCCACGTGGCTCGTTTGTGCCGCAGTCGTGACCATCATCCACACAATTAGAGCCGTGAGCCGACCGCCGTTGTCCTCGTCTGTGTCACATGAGCCGCCTCCACATTCTTCTCCTAGTTACCATCTTCACTCCTATCGCTAGTTGTCTCCTGGACGGCATTCCCGTTCTCCGATGCTCCGCCGCCAACTCGCCGTGCGAGCGGAAAACTAACGGCCGCAGTTCCGGAGGCAAGAACTGCGCCGCCAGCGACTCGCTCAAGACCTGCTTCCGTGGCTGCCAACATTATCACCGTGTTCGTTGACGGAGTTGCCGTCGAAGCACTTGTTGACACTGGCACAGCAGTTTTCTTTCTCAGTCACACCCTCTGTCCCAGACTCAAAAAAGTGGACGCCTCTTCCTGCCGTTTCCCTCCACACCACCCGTGCTCAAGACATTCGACCATTAGCCGCCTGCACCGCGCACCTGCTTATCGAGATCGTTCCATACACAATAGAGTTCATTGTCCTCGCCCGCTCATCTCACGTCATCCTTGGTCGGGACTACCACTCCACACATTACGCCATTATTGACTGCTCCCATGCTCAGCTTGACTTATCGCCCTTCAGTGACGCTCCCTTGGATGTACCCAGTGCTGCTGCCGCTATTGTGGTCGTTTCAGAGAACACAGAGGTTCCGCCTTTCTCTGCAGTGCTGGCTTCTCTTTCTTGTGCTCCTCTCTCCGACGCAACTAATTTGTACGCCCTCTTTACGACGAGCTGGCCAGAAACCTGTTTTGCTGTTTCATGCCATGCTGACAATTGTTCGTGGCTCAAGCGCTATTTATGTGTCTAACCCATTCTCCTGCCCTACCACTTTACACTGGCCAATCGCTTGGTAGTGTTGCCTTCCTCGATCCCGCCTCAGCATACCCCCTCGTCGATAGCATGACTGCCTTCACGTTAGCGCCATTACGCCTGTTCCCATCACCAATCCGTCTTCTCTCGATATTTTTCACCGTTCCGTCGATGCTGCCCTGACGCCTACCCAACGAGCCCAACTTGTCGCCGTCCTGCACCGTTTTGAAGCTTCGTTTGACTACCAACAATCTTCCTTGGGCAAGCCGCACAACCACAGTTACCCACGGTATTGACACTGGCACCCATGCCCCTTTGCGCCAGTGTCCGCACCGCGTGTCAGCTGCTGAGCACCGCATCATTGACGAACAGGTGACCAACATGCTCAAGCACCACGTGATACAGCCATTGCACAGCCCGTGGGCATCACCGGTGGTCCTGGTCAAGAAACAAGACGGTTCCATCCGGTTCTGCGTGGACTACAGTCGTCTGAACAAGATTAAACGCAAGGACGTTTACCCTCTCCTTCGTATCGACGACGCCCTCGACTGCCTGCAGGGCGTTTAGTTCTTTTCTTCATTGGACTTGCGCTTTGGTTACTGGCAGGTGCCGATGGCAAAGGCCGATTGCCCGAAAACTCCATTCGTCACACCCAAAGGGCTCTACGAATTTAATGTCATGCCCTTCGGCCTTTGCAATCCATTTGCCACATTCAAGCGCATGATGGACAACCTAACCTACTCCGAGGGCTCAAATGGCACACATGCCTTTGTTACCTAGACAACGTTGTGATCTTTTACCCAGATTTTTTTCTCTCGCCTCCAGCACCTTGAGACTTTTCTTCGCTGTCTGGCCGACGCTGTCCTTCTCACCATTCTCGGGCATATCGTGTCAAAGGATGGCATTCTCCCGGACCCGGCAAAGTTTCGAGCTGTGGCAGAATTTTTGAAGCCCACTTCTATAAAAGACTTCCGCAGCTTCGTTGGCCCCTGCTCCTACTTTCCCCGCTTTGTCCGCAACTTCGCCACTGTCCTCGACCCTCTGACCAAGCTCCCTTTCCGGCCACGAACTTTCGGCCTGGTCGCCAGCCTGTAATGAAGTCGTTGCGACACTCTGTCGCCTTCTGACCACTCCACCAATTCTGCGTGATTTCGATTCTCGTTCTCTCACGGACATCCACACCGATGCCAGCGGCTTCGGCCTCGGTGCAGTACTCGCTCAGTGCAAGCCTGGCTTTGACGAATACATTGTCGCTTACACCAGCTGGGTACTCACAAAAGCTGAAGCCAGCCGAGAAGGAATTTTTAGCCATCCTTTGGACGATCATAAAATTCACCCCTACTTGTACGGGTGCCCTTTTGACGTTGTCACCGGTCACCATGTCCTCTGCTGGTTGTCCTCTTTGAAAGATCCCTCTGCTCGACTGGCGCGCTGGGCTCTGCGACTCCAAGAGTATGACATTCACGTTGTCTATCGTTCCGGCCATAAACATGCCGATGCTGATGCCCTCTCACGTTCCCCTCTGCTGCCTGAGGCAGTGCCTTGTATATCCGCCTTGCATTCTTTGACGTTTGAGCCCGCTGATTTGGCTTCCGAGCAACGCAGAGACCCATGGATTGCTTGCCTCTTCGATTTCTTATCTGGCCAATCGTCTCGACCTCCTTCCTGTGCTCTCAGTTGTCAGTCCCACCATTTTGCCATCAGAGACTAGCTTCTTTACCGCCGGAACTACCTCCTGGATGGTCGCAAGTGGCTGCTTGTCATTCCAACCCATCTGCGCTACGTCATTGGTTCTGACCACCAGGATGACCCCCAGTGTGCCCATGCTGGCTTGATGACCTTCACCCGTCTACGACATCGGTACTACTGGCGTGGGATGTACCGTTATGTTTGCCAGTTAGTTCAGCCCTGCACCAAATGCCAGCACCGAAAAAAACCTACCTTGCCGAGCCGCCGCTCCTATGCAGCGACTGCCTTGCCCAGTGCAGCCCTTTGAGCGTGTTGGCATTGACCTCTACAGCCCTCTTCCCAGCACATCAACCGGCAACTGCTGGATCTTCGTTGCTAGCGATTATCTTACACGCTATGCCGAAACGTCGCCTTTACCATCTGCTGCAGCCCATGACATTGCATCCTTCATCCTATATCGCATCATTCTTCGCCATGATGCTCCCAAAGAGTTGCTGAGTGATAGAGGTCCGGCCTTCCTCTCTGAACTTGTAGAAGCTCTCCTTCAGGAACGCATCATTCACCGCACTACCTCTGCCTACCATCCGCAGACAAATGGCAGGGTTGAGAGTTTTAACCCTCAGCGACATGCTGCCATGTATGTTGCTTCCGATCACGGTAACTGGGACTGCGTTCTTCCGTTTGTCACCTACGCTTATAACTCCGCTGCTCAAGCCACCACCGAATGCTCTCCATACTTTCTCCTGTACGGCCGTGAGCCTTCATGCACAATGGACACCATTCTACCATACCGCCCTGATGCTTCTGAATTTACAACTTATGCAACTTATACAATGCAACTTATGCCTAAGAATTCCGACAGCTTGCCCAGTCCTTCACTTCTCACGCCTAGCAGTAGCAGAAAAGCACCCGTGATCACTCTGCACTTCCTCCTGCGTACCTTCGTGACTCTTTGGTCTGGCTCTGGGTACCCTCTTCAAGTCCTGGCCTTTCCTCCAAACTTCTTGGCAAGTACCAGGGCCCCTACCGCTTTCTTAAGCAGACATCCCCCGTCAATTACCTCATCGAACCCCTTACGCCGTCCCCTTATCATCACCGCCGAGGTCGTGAAATTGCCCACGCGGCCCGCCTCAAATCATACTACGACCCCGCTGTCGTCACATCGTCCTAGACCGTCAGGGTGGCGCCTTTTTGCCTAGAGAAGTTGTAAGACTGGAGTTCGGCTCCGGAATCTTCAGCAGCTGGTGCTTTGCCATGTAATGGGGCCTGAGCGCCGTCAAGTGAATTAACATTCACTTTTTGTCTCTGGTCCCTCATTTCATACTGAAATGAAAATAAACTTCAAACTTCAAAAAAAAAATTAAAGAAGAAGACAGCGACAAGCGTTGAACGCTCCGACCCTCGTGCGTGCTCTGGATTAACCGCTGCTCCTGGTTTGTACCTGGACTGTACCGCTAGTTGTTTGCGACGCAGCGCCTTGCAGGACATTCCTTATTACAAGCTGCATTTGTTGTGCGAACTTAAGGGCTGTTCACAAGGCCCCAATTTTCTCGGATATGCCAGCAGTGCGGAGGATGAAAAATAGAACTATATTTTTGTAGGTAACACCTACTTTTTCAACATTCTCTGGGATCTTGTCTTATTACTGCACTGTAGAAGGGAAAATGCGGTAGTAATAGCAAAATTCTCTTCCAAACGCTTTGTTGCCACATTGCTCTGGAGTGGACAGTTGAGGACACGTCTGAAACCAAGTGGTGATATGTCCTCAACGGCTTCCCGTGGATTGTTCTATAACAAAATCACGCAGACGGTTGAGTTTCCCTCTGAACGGTGTTGTCTACGCGTAGAAAATAATTAACTGAACAACTTGCATTGCCGAGAGCTTCACATATTCATGAGAGGGCGTAAATAATATGGCTGTCTAATTGAGAAACGTCTTTGTTGTCAGGTTCTGAAGAAAGCACTCGGCAAATTATGATGTGGCCTGGCAGGTTTTAACCCTCGCTTCCCCTTGTCGCGATCAGCTGCGGGATGATTATAGCTTTCCTGGCGTACGTCGCCGATTTACTTGCTTCTGATCTGGTGGACAAAACGCCAGACTTTTAACAGCGTGGTGCTTTCAGCACCACCACGTGTAGCAAGGCAGCTGTAATCGGGAGAAAAAAGGCTGCGATGTGTCTCTAATCTGAAGAAGAAAGGTGGCAGGGAATGGTGAAAATGAGCAATTTAGCCCGCTAGGCAACACCCCTCTGTTTGATGTGAGCTTCTGTTGTGTGTGTAATGCAGCTGTCAGAGATCAAGCAATGAGGGGCTGTTGTGTTCCCGGCTAAACTGCCCACATTAGAAAAAGATGGCTATTTCGCTGTGCTCAGGATAGCGCACACAGAAAAAAGCGGGAATTGCAGGTCAAACAAGAAGGCTGGAAACGAACGCATAGCTCTAAAGTATGTGAGTTAAGGCTTGTGAAATGCCTCTATTCCAGAACAGGCCTTACTGTGAGCGGAGATATAATGCACTGTTTTAACTTTGCATCGTAACTTTAGCAGCCGTCAAAGGCAACTTCTTGCACTTGAATTCATGGCAAACGAAAAGCTGTCTGAGTGCCAGTCTTGGGAAAATATGCAAGTGCAGCTCGGAATAAGTTATAGTGATTGTTAGATCCATGTATCTTGGTATCTGAGTCAACAGATTGCACTGGAGTGCTTCGCCCGTTGTATGAATGTAACAACTACTCGCAAGGCCGCGAGTTCCTCTGGCACCGCCCTGTCTTGGCAGGATACCAAATTTGTGGAATTTCATGCAGTAGCAGCAGTTTTTTTTCTTCGAAACTGGCCGTCGCCGCATTGCGCTCAATGCAACCAACGGGAGAGTGGGACCCAACGTGCCACCGTCAAGAGCGGTGTCTTCACCCTGAAAGCTGCGCTGGCCATCGAGGCACCCGAGGGAAAATTGCATTGCAACTCCCATCTAGCAACGGCTATCTGGGATCGAGACAGCCGTGGCGGGGCCCCATTTTATCGACAAGCATGTCGGTTAGCTGGGCTTGATGCATCGCGCTCCTTCTCGCCTAAATGGTCCGATGCCATAAGAGTTGCGTGGGTGGAGTGTTTTTTCTCATTTTTGTTTTCGCGTCATGGGGGAGGTACGGCAGGGCAACAGGCGCATGACGGGCGCTCGCCGCGTTGAGATATCGCTGGTGTAATGATCGTTCGCATGATGCTAAGTCGACGAACAAAATGTCATGTCTGTGGTGTCCAGTTTTAACTCAAATCTTTTCGTCTATTGCTGCGGCACTGCTCGGCATTTCACCGAACAGTAGCACGACATAGCGAAAGGAGCCAACTGGCATGCCTGCAGATGAGATGGGGGTCCTGTGTGAGCTGTCCCGACCCCTGTCGCATTTGCTAGATAGTGTTTTATGCAGTTTTCCCGAGTTCTACCACCGGCTGCATGTTTTATACCACTTCTGCTCACGACTGTACATGAGTCAATGGCTCCACACACTCATTAATTCGGAGGGAAATTATGCACACACCAATTAATTTGGACTGAAGACATGCCAGGAACGGCGCTTAAGTCAGTTGTCGAGACACACATCACTGCTGTTGTCAGCTGGAAACCAGTGCAGAGTCAGAAACCACCTTCCATTCTGGAACCGAAAACGTATCGAGGGGCAGCGCTGGTACAGTAAAACCTTGTCTATTTGGCCCCTGTTAATTCAGAAATTCGGACTGCCGCCAAACGCCCATGCAAGTCTATGGCCTCAGAAGGTCATTTATTTGGACACCGCACGGTTCACATTGATCAGTTCGGACAAGATATGACGTGCTCGACAGGCGATTGTCCAGATACTCGTCCACAGGCCTGAATTGCATATTGTATTTTCTCTCATGCAGCTCTGATCTGCATGCAAAGGCAGGCGTGTTGACGGTCGGCAGGTTCATGTCGATAGGCTGAGAGAGTCAGGCCGCATAGTTTTTTTTCCAGAGCTTCTTCGCCAGTTGTCACCAGCCTGTGGCGACGGCAGCTATCGGCTGCGCATATCAGCGAGCCAGCCAAGCTGCACACTGTGTGGTATGATGATTGCCTTGCTGATCTTTTTTTGTTTGTTTTCGGAAGCCATCTTGCCGCTCTGGTGCCAATGCGCGCTTTCCTCACTTCAGTCCGCGTGGCATTTCTGCTCTTCCAGCTTGCCGAAACTCTGCACTTGTCACATACTGTTTGTTCTTTGTGCGGTGAAGCCTCCTCACATGTGCTGCCACATGCTACCATTTCTGACACTTACCACTGTGGAGCAGTTCTGCTTTTGCCACACCTGATGGCGTGCACGACTGAAAACATTTGATGGAACTGCTAGAAATCGCTGTTGCCACGTAGTTTTCATCTTAAAAGGTGATAATTGTCCTGGTGCCCTCAAATAAATGTTGCTTTCACGTGAATGGTTTTTGGCCGTTTTGGGGGGCCATTTGGAATTCGACATTCAGATAATTTGGGCGTTTTTTTTCCACTCCCTTGAATCCGAATTCACAAGGTTTTGCTGTATTTTAGAGTTACGAGGAGTAGCCTCAGCATCTGGTATATCCTTATATGACTACTCTTGGGGATCATATTGTCACCGACAAACGCAGCAGGAGGCGGGAAGCACAGCCGTTTACTGGGGCGAGGCTGGCCAAACAGCCGCGCTCATTCGAGACAAAGATGACTCTCGGCCACGCGTTGGAAGACAAGGTTCGCCCACCAGGTGGCGCCAGCAGAGTGTCAGCAGTGTGGCATTGCCCCCCTCCCTTCGCAGAGGCATTGACTCGATGCCGTACGCGCGGGTAAAAAAAAATATATAGCAAGGTGGAAAATTTACGGCGCGAGTGACTTTGTGGAAAGGGGCTAACGGGAGTAATATACCTTCATTGTGCCACGTGGACTACTTATGACGTCAGTTGTCGAGAGGACCGGACAGTTCCTTGAGGGAGCACCTCGTAGGTCACCGCGCTGAGGAGATTTAACACCTGGTATGGACCAAAGTAGCGGCAAAGAAGCTTCTCAGAGCGCCCTCGCAAACGGATCGGGCTCCACACCCAGACTTGGTCACCGGGCGTGTAAAACACCTCCCTGCGGTGGAGCTTGTAACGCTCGGCGTCGCGCTGTTGTTGGCGCCGGACTCGCTGTCGAAGAACTTGGCGAGCGGCTTTGGCGTCACAAACAAATTGGTCAGCGCCCACGACAGAAGAGGGAGTAGGATCCGGAAGAAGCATGGCGTCCAGCATGGTCAAGGCTTCGCGACCGTGCACCAAATGGAATGGAATGAAGCGCGTCGTTTCGTGGAGCGCAGTGTTGCATGCGAACATGATGTTAAGCAGTATCCGGTCCCAGTTCCCATGGTCATCATCGACATACATGGAAATCATATTGGCAATTGTCTTGTTAAGCCACTCAATCAGTCCGTTGGTTTGCAGATGGTAGCTGTAGTCTCGATGGCTGGTTCCACTGAGTCGAATTACCTCGCTCGTAAGTGCCGACGTAAACACGGTTCCCCTGTCAGCTGATGCGATTGTTGGGGCTCCGTGACGAAGCTCAGTGTTGTGAAGGAAGAAATGTGCAACTTCGGCGGCGGTGCCGCGGTGAAGGGCCTTGGCCACATTATCCTACTTGAAAACAGCATTGGTCTAGTTTTCTTTTTTTCATTGTCTTTTTCGCTTTCTTTTCTGCGGTGGCTTTTTTTCTTTCTTGTTCTTGACTTAGATTTAGTTTTTTGAGGCTCTGACTGCTGTGAAGGTGTAGCTGGGTAGCTGTGCATCTCGCTTATCATGCTCCTTCTGCAGTGTAGCTGTTAACTCTACAAGCAGGTGCACCACGCGCCTTTCCATCCGACGCAGGCAGCGCCCATGCGGCACCGATATCTGGCACTCTCTGTGTCACGATAACGTGTGTTGCGACACCGTGTCGGTTAAAAATTCTGCTCCCAACAGTTTAAGCTCCAAGTCAAAGAGTGGTCTACTCCGCGCCGATGTTCTTTTTAGTCCGCCGATGGCAACGTGTGGCACGTGACATGCACACTGTTGAGGTCTGGCATCTCTGCGCCGCTCACAGGCAGAAGCAAAGGTGCCCTGCCTTTTTGGCATCGGCAAACAAGCTTCCCCGCAAGACAGCTTCTCCGCACAACAGCGCAAAGTTGCGTGGAAGCTGTCTCTTCAGGGCGCACTTTCTTGCGTGGAAGCGTTTTATACAGGGTGTCCCAGCCAACTTTAGCCAGGGTTTTAGAATATGCCTAGGCAAGTGCATGTTGCTGGCTATTGTATGAAGCAAGTTGTACTACTTTGTGTATTCTGGTTAATTGCATATTAATTAACCAACTTTGCTAGTAACGAAGTTAGGCAAAATATTTCAATGAGAAAGTTGTAGAACGGTCTGCAAAAAGTCCAATTGAGCAGTTTCTGACTTCCCATCTATTACATATTAGTTTTTTCCGCTCACTGCAGATGCACGCGAAATACAAAAATATCACGTGATATGCCCACTTTGTAGTGCCCTCAAGTGTTCCGCATACAAACGAACAGATCATTTAGCTGCCGCTTAAAAGGTGGCAGGGCCGTGCAGTTTACGCCAGTGGAAGCGATAAGGGCTGTGTTTGCTTTTTGCTATCATGAACCACCGGGAGAAAAGCATACCGCTGACGTCCAGTGCCTGCTTCGCTGCCCTGTCACTTATAAGCGAGTGCGCTTGGCTAAAAGATTTTTTTCGTTTGTATGTGGAACATTTGAGAGCACCGCAAACATGGCGTGCAAACGGGGATGTCACGTGGTATTTTTTTATTTCGTGGACATTTGCAATGAGCGGAAATAACTAGTACATAATAGATGTAAAGTTAGAACTGTTTCAGTTGGACGTTTTGCTGACCGTTCTACATCTCTCTGATTGGAATTTTTTTGCCTAAATTCGTTGCTTGTGAAGGCGGCAATGAGCGGGCAGTGTCGCGGGATGGAGCACTCGCTGGGCGAACAGACAACGGACTATTTTGCTAGGGGTTGGTACCCATCAGGTTAGTGCTTATGCACTGATACAAAAAGTAGTATGACTTGCTCCATACAGTAGTTAGCGACGTGCATTTCGTCGTGTCTTCTCAGAGTGCCTTGACATATTTTTAAATCCTGGCTAAATTTAGCAGCACACCCTGTATATTTTTCACTTGCTCGACAAAGCTGCGCCGATACCCCTTGAGTGCCGTTGCACAAGGCCATCAGGGTTCGTGGTTGTATTAAGCAGATTTTGCTAGCACAGAATTCTATGGGGTCTCTCATTGTTCATCTTATCTGAGAATTTGTCTTGAGGGGAGTGTGCAGTATATCTTAAAATGCCCTGATTTCTAGAGGATTTTGGTAAGTAATGCCTAATCTGTACCTAGGGGTTAGAATTTTTGGTTGTATGTTTTTAAAAAATTTGGTCGACATTTTTCAGTTTTTATTTCAGAACCCGTTTTTTTTTTTGGCTGATATTATTTTCAACGACTGAAATACTGACTATTTTCAGTGATTTAATGCAGCAATTCTGTATGGCCAAAAGTCAATTGAAGTCGGTGTTTTCAATCAACCAATCAATCAATGAGCTTGAAGTCGGTGTTTTCAATCAACCAATCAATCAATGAGCATTTATTTCGCCAACAGAGTCTACAGGTGGTGAAAAAGGGCGGCGGAGAAAAAGCTGCAAGTTTCACAGCTTGACAAAAGCCCCGCCTGCCCCTCGAGCAGTGACAGGCTATATATAGTACATGTAAAAAACTTGCATGCACACACACTGATAACAAAAGAAAAAACGTAGTCGATGCTGATCAAGGGTTGCAAAGACAGCAATACCACTCAGATCTGTCATTTATGGTAACATATGTTTGCAACAGAACACTGTTGAAATAGCACATGGTTATCAAAGATGTAAATTTTGGAAGGCAGATGCATGTAGTACACAGGAGACACAGAAAATAGATTGCACTTATAATTGAACATTTATTTCATTTTTGTCTAGTGAAATGTGATGCATATTAACGAACAATTTATTTACCAGTAATTGGCGTGCAAGTGGCAGTTCTTGAAGCTGCACTTGTAGAAGGAATTTCTGTCGTCATTAAAAGAGTAACTCAGGTTAAATGAGATAGCCGGGAGAAAACGCAAGTTAAAATTTACTTCTAAGAACTAGATTGACATGTTAATGTTGGCTTGTCGAGCTTGCTTCAGAGCGAGGGCGGAGCATCACTTGGTCTGCGTGTTGATGGCAGCGATGGAACTGCTGCCCAATTGTTGTGGTAGCGAGAACATACTTTTTGTGAAATCCATGCAAGGTTTCGTGTCTGTTCTGCGTGCAGTTTATTATCCTACTTAACCGATTAGCTGCTTAACAGGTTATGATGATGAGCAAACTGTGCTTAGCTAGCGGGCGGCGAGGATGTGGTGCTTCCTGGTTGTCAGAGGCGTCTATGAACTAGCGGTGCAATACCTCAAATCACACAACTGAACTGCTTATCCAACAACACCATCGTTGGTTGCATCGTGCCCCTGGCTTCCTTCTTAATTTCAGCTTTGACTGAGTGTAACTCGCATTCACCAGCCAGTTATCATGCCTTGCATGCCAAGAATATTGACCTTCTGTTAAAACTGAATTTTGAAAACTGATTTTGAAAACTTTTATTTTTTTTTCGGTGTAAACCGAAATGTCCAACACCTATCGAAACCTTTGACGCCCCCCCCCCCCCCCCCCCTCCCCTCTTAATTGTGAAACAAGCAAAGGGGGCCTTTGCACACTTGATTACGTTAGTACTAGCATGCCATCTTCTGTACAGGTCAAAAATGTGGTTGTTATGGAGACCGTGTGAGATTTGGTACTACTATGTAATGAGTGCGATGCGCCTCTGGGCCACACAGTGTGGCCTGTAATGAAAGTGACAGGAAATGCCATCCTCACTTCTCCAAGAGATACTAAAAGAGCCCTGTACATGGCCTAGAAGCAAACCACTCTGGGTTCCTAACTTCTGACAAAGTCTGTGCTATGGCAACGACTGTTGCCTGCTGCTGCCGCAGGTATACACACAAAGCGAAGAGACTTGGAGAGACACATTTCAGCAGTGTTGCTCATTTCCAGCCGCTTCAGTATTCAGTCACCTCAGTGTTCAGTCACCTCATGTTTTCGGACTAGTAGACTTGTGCTGTCACCCCGTTTTTAAGACCTTAAACAGCCTGAAGCACAATAAAGGGATGCCCTTCAACATCTTTTCTGTTCCACATCACCTACTAGGCTTATTCTACAGCCGCTGTACTTTCACTGAACTGTTTAGATGCATGGGTGTTGTCGAAGAGTGTGTCTGGAGCTTTACTGAAATCATGCTAAAAAAACTTGAATTGCAAAATAGATTGGAAGTCGCATATGTACCCCTCAACACCTGCTATTGGCTAACCTTGTGAGCCACTTCAGGCAATGGGCGAAATTATCTGTAAACCCAGAAGCTGAGCAGTGATGATTTGGCAGCCCACAACTCATTGTTTGGAGTGTCTTCTCGAATAATTGTCACATGCGGTTAGAACATTAGTTCATGCTGAATATTAAAAGAAATAATGCACAAAGCACCTTGAGCACGTGATCTTTTCGGGCTGAAAAACTGACATGTCTTTGCTTAATTTTTGTATTTTATTGCAAAGCCAACACACCTCTTCTTCGTTTCTTTTTACCTTTTTTTTTATTCCTAGAACAAGGTTGTAGACCTGGTGCTGCTTGCACGAAGCAAATTAGTCTAGTTCCTAGTCCAGTCTTTTCACAGTCTAGACCCTTAATTGGTTTCGTGGGGACTCGCCCTGCTCAGTCTCCTTGGGTTTGCCTCTCCGCAATGCGTCCCCCCTACTTGCCTTCACTAATGAGGGGGATGGCTCCTGCGTCGTAGCGACACTAGTGCCAGAGATGGCGTGATTGTTGCGAGCATGGGGGACAGATTCCTCTTTGGCTCAGGAACTTTCATAGACAAACGTTTCATAGCCCTGCTAAAGTATCAATAAGTCAAAAGAGTGCCATCTCCAATAGCTCCAAACGACGACATACACCAGTCCACATAAACTAAATGCTGTTGACCCGGAAATCATTTCCCACACAATGCAAATGGTGCGTTCAAATAGCGGACCTATTTCATATAGTATGGACCTGTCGTTTAAATTTTTATTAATGAAGTCACACTAATGCAATCTTCAGGGAATATGTTTTTGTGTGGTGATTCTTAATATGTCCTTTAATTTCATGTAAAACAAGACCTTGTACACTTACAATATGTTATGCAGTTTTTTGGAGAGAGCTTTTGAAGAAAATTTGCTTAAGGAACTTGCTTAAATGCATGGCATTTTTTCTTTGGGGGGGGGGGACATCAGGCAGTGTAATAAGGGTACAATTATCACCCTGCCTATTGCAGAACTTCAGTTGTATGGTTTTTAAGTTGCCACTCCAGAAACAGGCATACAAACTTTCCTTCCCGTTTCTGAGGTGGCGACTTCAAAACGCCTAACTCAACTTCTACAATAGGCAGGATGATAATTTTACTTTCATTGCATTCCTTGTTGACGTGCCTTTCATCAAATTCCCTGCAGCAGAATTTTTGAAAGTCTTTCTCCAAGAGACTTGCATAACAGATTGGATAAGTGCACAAGAACTTGTTTTACATGAAATTAAATGGTATATTTAGATTCGGCATACAAAAATAAATGTTCCCTTAAGATTGCCCTCCCCTCTCTCCTCCCGTTAAATTTGCTGTAGACACTGTAGTGCAGCCAGTGAGGGAGGGGTGTTCAGTACTTTACTGAGGACCCCATCTTTAAACCCCTTAAGCCCCAGCTCCTTGTACACATCCTAGGCCTACAGCATCCACCTCCATGCTCCCTGTGCTGGCTCTCCTTCCCCCTCTGGGGGCGCTGAAAGGACAACTTAAACCGCGAAGAAAAGTTCCAGGAACCTGAAAGAGCTTCAAGCCATGAAGAAAAGAGCCCCACATCCTAGTATTGTACATCCTCCCCTATTGATGTACAGATATCTGCCCCCTGCTTTGCTAGCAGACAGGATCCAGGACCCAGCTATGCCCTGCTTGTAGCAGCTTTAGTTGGGGCTTTAGCATGGTGGTGCTGTCCACTTACAAAGTGCAGGAGTTATGCGTCTTTCTTTTCCAAGACTGGGAACTAGACTGTCTTGTTTGGTTTGTGCAAGCGGGCTCTGATGTACAGTTTTGGTCAAAAAGTCTTAAGGTCACAGCGTTTAACTGCAGCGAAATGAATGTTCCTAGAATGCTCCATGTAGCGGATCGTTGAAAATACAAAAGTGGGAAGCTTCTCTACCGCAAGAAGAAACCTTCTGCTAGCATTTCAAGGTCATTCGGTCTTTAATAGTGCCGTAATGGCTTTGTTATGCGGTTGAAGCAAAAACCCTTTGGCCTTAAGACTTTTAAGCAAGACTGTACATAGAACAGCTGCATTTGGCTGAAGTTTTCAAAAGCGCATGATGTGGTGACTGGGCTGGTTAAACAATGATGGCAGAGTAGTATACCACCGCTACATTTTTATCAATTCAAGCAAAGAGCAATTCTTTTAAGAATGCAGTTTGCCGCAGCTGTTGTTGCTGCTTGACTGGCAGAACTGCTTCTGCTGTTGAAAGTGTGCACTGTTAGCTGCCGTTATCAGAGTTGGAAAAGCGGGTACTAGCTGGCTACCTAACAATGAACTCCAGCTTTTTTTGCACGTTTTGTATTTGTATTATTGGGACAGTTTTTATTGACTGATTCAAATGCTATGAAAGGTTCAGTGGATACTATGGGAACAAGTTGCCGTGTTTAATTTTTGAAATGCATTTGTTTTTCAGATGATTACGCACATTGAATATGTGCACAACAAAAATTTTATTCATAGGGACATCAAGCCTGACAACTTTCTCATGGGAATTGGTGGTCATTGTAACAAGGTATGTTGCTTTTCTCATTGTATGGAAGTTAGGTTCTTGCATATTTATGTAGCAGGCATTTTTTGAGATTGCTTCGTTCTATTAAAGGACCATAGGCACTTTAGATGCATGTTTGCTTCTTTAAAATGATGCTTTACATATTAGAATACATGGTTCAGCATGTGGTATCTGCCGACAAGTGCTAAATAATTTATAATTGAATTTCTTTGTGATGCTGTCTTGGTTTCATCAACCAGGGTAGTGTATAGGTCACCCGACGCATTGCAAAAAGAAAAGCAGTATAACCACTGGCACATAGTTTTAATTTACGCTTAGGCCAGCCTGCTTCAAGAGCTGGAATAACAACGCACAGCGTATCAGCGGTTTTATTCCAGCTTATTCTTGCCTCACGTGACCTAAACACTCCCAGCGCATCACAGCCATCGTTTGGTTTATGAAACCGAAACTGCATTCATTTATACACTATTTAGTTGTAGACAAAAGCCACATGGTGAACCATGTATTCTAATGTCTAAAGCATCATTTGACACAGTAAATCCCTGTATAAATTTGTCACAGTAAATTTTGTTGCTTGAAGTTGCGAACATGGCGAGACATTTTGCGATCACATTGATAAGCACGAGTACAACAGCAACCGCCATCTCCACTGCAGATTGCAGATGCTGTGTGGTGATCTGCCCTGTAGTCCCCTGTGTAGGCTTTCCCGCAATGCACCGTGCAGCAGCAGCCTCGCCTCGAGGAGTGGCACATTCCCTTGTTAGTTAACTAACGAGAGAGGGTGCCAGAGTCGAAGCGCGAGAGACTGCTTGCAGCTTGCGCGCGAGAGAGAGGATGAGGCTGTACGGCTGGGATCGTCGGCTCGAGCGGTCGTGTCGCTTGCGGCTCCTCTCTCGCCAGCGGGTCGAGGAAGCGGCGGGAAGACTTGGCTCCCGTATCTCTTCCCGTCCAGGCCTCGGAGTATCCCTTGCCCTAGCGTTGGCGAACATTCGCTCGTAACTTTGCTGGTGAGTCGGACGACCTCGATTCCTTAGCGTGTTTTGTTGCTAGCTGACTTTATTGTTGCTGCAGCAATAAATGCCTTTTTGTCGGCCACTGTGTCGTTTCTTTGTTCCGTCAGAGCAAGGCCCGCCGTGGTTGGCGTGTGCTTGGTAGCGCACGCGATCACAGGGTGGGGTCCGGCGGTTTTGAACTCTGTCAGCCGCAATTAAGTGGGGAGAACGTATATATCTCCCCAATTCAACCCCACATCTGGCAGCCCAACATGGGGCCTGCTCTTGGAACATTGGACGACTCTCTGTTCGGTTCGAGGAACGCTCTTTGTCCGGACTTGACAAGTGCTAGACCTAGAGTGAATTTTGATCGGTAGGACGTGGGTCATGCTTTCTTGAATGCAAGGTGTATTGTGCTGCAGCATGTTTGAACTTTTCGACATGCTCAGCACGTTTTTCGTCAAGTTTCCCTGGAGTTCCTTCACGAGAACCACTTGGTCCGCATCGAGGGAGCGCGAGGCCTAGCGCCCGCGGTGTTGCAGAGCTTGAAGCGAGTGAGTACGGAAGCCGCGTGGGTGGTCCGAGTTTTCTCTATATATTTTTCTCTGCTGTCCCTTCTCTCTTCTTCGACTCTGGGAGTCGTGGTTCCGGGAAACGGATGGCCCGGTGCCATGGGTGCCGCTACGAGCTCGCTGGTATTGCAGCTCGGCACTGGGCGCTCCGACACCGTACAATATGGTGGGTGCCGACCGCTCAGAAGCTGCTTCGTGCAGTGAGCGGGGTAGGACCACCCCACAACGCTGATGTCTCCTTGCGGCTGTGCGCACGTAACCCGTTTCGGGTCTTTATTGTGTTCACGGTCGTGGTCGGAGTGGTAGTTAGGCCTGAGGCTTTTCGGGGCTGCCTGCACCACGTCAGAAGAGACACGGCCACCGGACCGGAACGTGTTGTTGAGAGGGGGCGCACTTTGCTGCCCGCCCTTTTTTTTTTGTAACCTCGCACGAACTGAGCAGTCTCGTTCAACTCAAGAAAGGGCTTTGTTCACTCGAACTTTGCATTTGCACAGGCGCCTGACACGTTTTGCTAGCGAGTTAGGCATTGTGCCACGAGGCCCTTGTGGATGCCGTTTCTCCTCCCGTGACCTACGTTAAAGGCACGCCGAGAGCGTTCCGGCAATTTTGCAGATCCGATGGAGCCACTCCGGCTTGCTGTCCGGTGCACATCGTCTCGCTGCCACCTGCTGCGAGGGAGCACCCTGTATCCTGTTCGCCACATCCCTCCGGGGCAGCTGTGGTGAGACCAGTCAACAGTCACCTCCGGTTGCTGTTGCCCTGGCGATTACTGCAGAATCCTGGCCTGCAGTTTTCCAACCGGCCTTCTCTTCGCAGACCATGGGAGTTGTCCCAGCGGAGACCTTCATGCAGCCTTCGGAACACCGCAGAAGTCTGCGTGGACGCTGTCGGCATGGCCTCTGCTGCAAGACGTGCCTCAAGAACATGAAGACCAGTAGAAGCCTCCGTAGCATGTACTTGCAGGCGCGTGGGTCTATTTAAGGTTGGGGGGATGTGGGGATCTGCCCTGCAGTCCCCTGTGTTGACTTTCCCACGATGCACCGTGCAGCAGCAGCAGCCTCGCCTCGAGGAGGGGCACATTCCCTTGTTAGTTAACTAACGAGAGAGGGCACCAGCGTCGAAGCGCGGGAGACTGCTTGCAGCTCGCGCGCGGGAGAGACGATGAGGCTGTTCGGCTGGGATCGTCAGCCCGAGCGGACGTGTCGCTCGCGGCTCCGCTCTTCGCCAGCGGGGCGAGGAAGCAGTGGGAAGACTGGCTCCCGTATCTCGTCTTGTCCAGGCCTCGAGTATCCCTTGCCCTAGCGTTGGCGAACATTCGCTCATAACTTTGCTGGTGATTCAGACGACCTCGATTCCTTAGCGTGTTTTGTTGCTAGCTGGCATTATTGTTGCTGCAGCAATCATTGCCTGTTTGTGTCGGCCACTGTGTCGTTCCTTTGTTCCATCAGAGCAAGGCCCGCCATGGTCGGCGTGCACTCGGTACCGCACACAATCACGGAGTGGGGTCCGGCGGTTTTGAACTGTCAGCCACGGTTAAATGGGAGGGGCAAACGTATGTATCTCCCCAATTCAACCCCTCAGCTGCTATCTGTTGGCTTGTTGTCACTGAGCTGTACAAACTTCCATGGGGGAAGAACTGGCGTTGGCAGCTGAAGAATGGAGTGGGACGTTGCATAAGCCCTCATTACATGTGTGGAGTGCGATAGACTGGCCTTAAAGGGCCACAGAAAGGGGTGTTTGAGCTTGGCTATTTCGAATAGTTGTGGCACATAAAAGGGTTGAACGGCACATTAGGCATTTTATAAATAATGTGTTTTTGTGATACACAAGGCCAGAAAATGCATTGAAGCTTTGTCACACTCATTAAAGCTGTGTCGACTTTCTACAAAAATGGCAATCAGAAATTGGGGGAGCCGCCAACCTACGGGCAGTGCAGACATATCTGTGGGGTGTGAGACCTATTTCTCTTAATTGCTGTTGCGTTGTTGTGTAGCTCTTGCTTTGATTTCTTGAGACCTGCTGGATGTACGCACTACATGCAGGCATCGTATAGAGGCACCCATCTCTTGCTAGCTCCCCTTTGTGCTCACGCACTTGTTTAGCAGATTTACCCATAGAAAATCAAGGAAGCCGTGTGTCCTCCGATTATAGAGATTTAGCATAGCGATAGCTGCTTACATGGGGAGCCACTGCACATGCGTAGATCGTCCTGAGGACGCAACAAGGCGCCCGGCGCTGGCCAGCTGTTTGCTTGCCTGCGCCATCGGTACAAAAAATTTTGTCGAACTATAAAAAGAATGAAAAATAAAGTGTTCCTCCCCGGGACTTCCGCGACCACTCCGATGATGGCTGGTTGGATGCTTGTCGTGAGCGATGAATGATGATGGCACGTTGGCCGGTGATCGAATACAGGGCGTTTAGCGGTACGAAGAGCACTTGGGGTCTTCCTCTCCTCATCTGGCGACATGTTGCCGGTTGGGGCAGCAACCAAACTCCAACTTCTGGTGGGTTCATTATGTCAAGGTTGACCGCCACAACACCTTCGTTGCACAGAGTTCGCAAATGCGCACAACATTTCACGGGGGGGCAGCGTTGGGGGATTGGTAATATCAAGGAATTTGCTACATGGAGGTTCATGACATCCAGGCAACTAAATGCTGTTTGGATGAATATTAAGAAAATAAAAATGTATAGGAACCCATTCATGTATTCACTGTGTCTCACTGATGTACAGTACTCACGGATTGAAATAGGACATTCGGAGCGCTAGCCTTGCAGTGCCACGCAGGCATGTGGTAAACCACAGGCCGGCTGATTGGCTACTGGAAGGAACAATTCTGCTTTGTAGATGTTCTCCCTCTCACGCCATACCACAATGCACCACCTTGGTTCCATGAGCGTCTACGGGCGGCACTCCATGAAGCGACGGCCACGCGCTCCGAATGTCCTATTTCAATCCGTGAGTACTGTACTTCCAGATGATAATTTGCCTATATGTCGCAGACAGGGGAGCACTTGTGTGTACATTTTGCAATTTGTGCCCCTAGTTATTTCTGTGGCCTGCACGCCTCTCTTTCACCACTGCCCTGAATATGCGCTTAACCCTTTCCCTCCCGATGATGAGTATACATGTCATGAAATTTTGTACCAGCATAACCGATGATGACTATAGTTGTCATGCACAAAATTTGTTCACACAGCGAACTAGTGACGACTATACTCGTCTTATTGCATCTAGTTGTGATTTCTGGCACTAGATGGCCACACTTGTCCACTTTTTTTCCATTTGTGCGTTGTCTGTCCTCATATTCCCGCCTTCGACGGCAGCACGCGAAACATGGCTGCCCCTGTGCCACACGTGAATGAAAGCTCACACAAAAGAAAGTATTTTGGCGACTCCTCATCAAATGAGTTCAGTGGAGTTGTGCTCGGAAACAGAAAGTGACTTGTTGTCATCTGTGGACGATTCTGTGGATGGACCGGAGGACCTTGCGGCTGCCCGTGAGTGGTGCCCGATAGATTTGTCAAATCCGCCTGCTGCATTGCCGCGTTTCCCGTTCTCTCAAACGCCTGGGATAACTGAAGTTCCGCCTGACTCTGAAGGTATAGTGTCGTGGTTTGAACTTTTTATGAGGAAATTTTCAACCTAATTGTGACTGAAACAAACCGGCATGCCAGAAAGTTATTTCATTCCAACTCAAATTCACCATGGAGGGAGGTCGACAAGAAAGAGATGAAAGTGTTTCTGGCTCTTGTAGTGTTGGAAGGCATCATTGTGAAACCACAGATTCATCTGTACTGGTCGAAGAAGGAAATTCTGAATACGCCAATGTTTGGAGAGGTAATGAGCCGAAACTGCTTTCAAATGCTCATGCGTTGTTTGCACTTTGTGAACAATGAAGAGGAGATAGACGAGACAACCAATCCAAATCCGAAGGCTATGGCCAGTACTTCAGAAGCTGAAGGACAAGTTTCTCTCTGAATAAGTTCCTGAACAAGATGCTTTTGTCGACGAAAGCCTCTTGCTCTTCAAAGGTAGACTTGGGTGGAAGCAATACATGCCTCTGAAACAAGCCAGGTTCGGGCTGAAATTTTTCCTCGTCAGTGAGTCTAGCTCTGGTTACATTTGTAATATGATGCTTTACATGGGCAAAGGCTCAGTGCCGCAAGACAATGCAATGGCGATGGGAACCATGGTTGTCATGTCATTGATGGAGCAGTTTCTCGACATGGGCTATACCGTGACTGTGGACAATTACTACAACTCTCCAGAGTTGGTAGATTCGTTGATCAAGCGAAGAACAGATGTTTTCGGCACAGCCCAGCCCATGCGGAAGGGTATGCCTGCATTCAGGAAACAAAAGCCCCAAAAGGGTGAAATAGTTGCTTCCCAGCGCGGTAAGTGTTTTGCCATGCAGTGGCAAGACAAGAAGACTCCTGAGTACTGTCCATGCTGCTACAATGGAGGAGGTTGTGAACAAAAAGGATGAAGTGAAGTCGAAGCCAACATTTGCATTAGATTACAACACCATGGGCAGTGTGGACAAATGCGATCAGAATTTATCGTATTACCCTGCCACCAGAAATGGCCAAAAGGTGTACTACAAGCAAATCTTTCGGCACCACATGGACATGGCAATTTTCAGTGCTTTTCTTCTATACTAGAAGTCTGGAGGAAAAGACACGCATCTTGATTTTCGTGTCAAACTTGTGAAAGAACTACTCAGGAAAAACCTGGATGAAGAGAGGAGGCCAAAGCGAGGAAAATGCTCAAGAAGCAAATTGCTGAGGTTGCAAGGAAGACATTTCCTTGTAAGAAACCCCTCCACAGAAAAGAAAGCAACACCAATGCGGAGACCTGTAGTGTGCTACCAGTCGGGCGGCAAAGGTGTTTCAGAGAAGAAAAGGAAAGAAACGCAATACCGGTGCGAACAGTGTGGAGTTGGCCTATGTGCCGTGCCTTGCTTTGAAAAGTAGGACACGGAAGTGTCCTTCTAACTGTGCTTTAGGAGCTGCGGAAAAGTAGCCGCTTTTCATGTGCATGTTTTTCGCGCGTTCACCAATTGTTTTCTTCATATTCATTTTGGATGCTGTATCGAACGCTGCGAGATGATTTTTCGCAATGCACTGCGGCCATGCAGTGAAGCCTTCTGTAAACAATTTTTTTAAGCAGTTTGTGTAATAAAGAATCCTTACTGCTTACAAAGAATGATGCCCTTTTATTAAAAAAAAAATGTATATGAAATCAACGGAAAAAAATTCCGGTAAATTTGGCGCAATTTTTTTAATTTTGCATGGTAGGGAAAGGGTTAAGCATCTACATGTACTCCAATCTCAAAAGTTCCTTTAAGCACCTCAGCCAATATGAAGAGCGTGTTCGTACGCATGTAGGCGTCTGCGTGCAGATATGGTTACAGAAGAGTATTAATGCTGTCTACATACCATAAGTGTATACAGGCACTTAGTGGGACGTTATGCCATTTTTTATATCCGCACATTTAGTTCAGTGTATGCAAATGGAGACGCAATAAGATCAGCCTATGACGCCATTTTGGTAGAACTGGAACCATTTTTTTTTATCAACAAATCGACATTCCTCTTCAAACCTAGAAGTGGCAGAATCGTTGCTCTAAATTAAAAAGCAAATATATTGTTAAGAGGTCTTTCTATAGGCAAGATGAGATGAAGCGAAAGCCTGGTGCATCATTTTTGGCCAATGAACGTATTGAAAACGGCAGTAACAAAGATGAATGCGGTCCAAAGCGAGGTGCCCTGCTTCGAAGGAGTCGCCATTTTGGAAACAATATTTTAGCGTATGCAAGAGCTACGCACACATAACTTGGGAAATAGTGTATATAACGTGAGCGTATGGTAAGGCTCGATTTCAAATAGCCTTTGGCACGTGTACAATCTGAAGCAGATATTTTTAGTGTATGCTATCTCTTGTACCCGTTTACTATTGTCACTACATTCTGTAGTGTTGCCTCTGCACTCATGGCAGCTATGGTAGCGCTGCAAGGAACTACTGAGACGGAGTACAGAGTGTGACTGTTGCTGTCATCATAGTGAATTATTCCACAGGCTTGTACTTAGTTTCTGCTGAGGTTTCTGTGAGTGAGCTATGAGATGTGATGGTCTGTTTGTCCGTGCAGCTTTTCCTGATTGACTTTGGGCTGGCCAAAAAGTATCGAGACAACCGAAACAAGCAGCACATCCCATATCGGGAGGACAAGAACCTAACTGGTACAGCTCGGTATGCGTCCATCAATGCACACCTGGGCATTGAGCAGAGTCGTCGAGATGACATGGAGTCCATGGGCTATGTGCTCATGTACTTCAACCGAGGCAGCTTGCCCTGGCAGGGCCTCAAGGCAGCCACCAAGAAGCAGAAGTATGAGAAGATCAGTGAGAAGAAGATGTCCACACCAGTCGAGGTGCTCTGCAAGGGCTTTCCAGCTGAATTCACCATGTACCTCAACTACTGCCGTGGCCTGCGCTTTGAGGAGATGCCGGATTACAAGTACCTGCGCCAGATCTTCCGCATTCTTTTCCGCACACTGAACCACCAGTATGACTACGTTTTTGACTGGACCATGCTCAAGCAGAAAGCTGCTGCCTCGGCCGCTGCCTCGGGTGCCATGGCCGGACAGCCGGGCACCGCTGCAGGTGGGTGGTGAAACAAGTCAATGTTTTGCCAGTTCGTTTCATGGCGCAAGCTTTGTTGCACTGTGGAGTTCACTTGCACCAGCTCGCCTAGCTTACGGGTGCCAGAAGGAAGATACTGTTCTTGCATGTGCCATGCATACGTTGGGTACTCTGAAAAGCTTCACATGACGTTTGAATGTTTGTGTACACACAGTAAATCGCTGTGTGTACAGTGGCATTGGCTCTAAACTAGGAAATGGCACTAAATAGTTGCCACTTGTTTTTCATTTGGCTGCTTCCATGTCACAGCAAGAACATATCGCAAATGCAGGTTTTCTAGCATAAAGGGTAATGTCTTCAAGCTGTACGCTATTTTGGCAGGCTATTATTGTAGTGCACTCCATAATAATTGGAGAAACATTTGAGTTGTCTCCATGAAGCAAAGCCGGAAGTGAAAAAGGAAGCCTGTGAAACCCCTAAGCAGTTCAGCCTTTCAGCTGCATTTACATAGCTACTCTGTGAAGCTGATTTCAATCTCTGGATGACCAACGGTTCTTTAGGTGTGCCCTTGAGACAGTGGCAGTGCACTGTCACATGACACGTTTCGAGGGCCAGTTTACTGCATTTTGCCTTTTGTCAAGGAAACACAGCAGAGCATAAAACAAGTTCTGGACTTGGGTTGAGGTATCTGCGATAAAGCCCCTAAATGAACTAAAATTAACATCTCCCTCCTCCTCCTATGCCGGCGCTGCTTCTCTTGACTCTTCCCGGGCGCCAACAGTGGCGGCACTTAGGCAGGGGGAAGCTAGCAGACGCTCCCAACGTGCGCCCTTTGCCGCGCAGTAGACGACGCTTGCATTTCTGCCTTGGCTGCGGTCGAAATGGGATCATGGCATGGGAGGTAAAAAAATTAGGTACTCAAGTAACTGCCGTGAGCAATGTTGCACTGCTTTATTGAATTTGTACTGCAATCACTTTAATTGCGGCATGCACAGCAGAAGTGGTGCGCGTGGCCGAGCTCGCAGCCCATCCTCAGTGTGTTGTTTCCCATCGCTCGCGCTTTGGCGCGCAATGAATCGTGCGTCCGATTAGCCACAATGAGATCATGGCATGGGAGATAAAAATTATAGTAACCCAAACAACTGCCCCGGCCCTTGTTGCACTGCTTTATCGGAAATTACTGTACTGTGATCGCTTTGATTGCGGTGCACACAGCGGAAGTGGCATGCGCGATCGAGCTTGCGGCGCAGCAGTGAACATCCTCCGAGTGTTGTTTTCCGACCGGCGCTTTTGCCCAATCTTGTCCAAAATCTAACTCCGCCAAGAGGAAGTGGACTGACAAACAAGTAGACTTGCGGCCTAGGCTTTATTTGAACGGATGGCGGGGTAATGCTGCCGTAATCTATTCTATCAAAGGTGCGTTTGCTCGTGCAGTCGGCTGTGCGTAGGTGCCTGCTCATCTTAATTTTTTTTCTTAGTGCAGAAAAGCTTGGTGGTTATTTCGTAGTTATACCTCGAACACCTCGCAAGCTAACGTTTAATGGATCCAACTGACGGTAGTCCCTTATTTTTTTTGTTTGTAAATAGGTGAATACGGTGCCCTAGTTGTGCACTGGAACACGGTTGTTAGCAGAAGGATTCATGCAGCTACAGCTCTGCATGACTCACTAGAATGCTGTTGTTTAGGTGATTGTCATCTTCGGTCAGCATATGCAATAATGGCTGATATTATTTGCTGATATAATGGCTGCTGTTATTTCCATGCATAATGCGCCGCAGCCTGACTGCCGCAGTTAATCGCTTTCGGCCGAAGCAGCGTGAAAAAGAATTCAAGCAGTGAAAAACCAGAACCCGAATTTACTCAGCCCTATTTGAAGCAAGGCATTGTTCATTTAGGTAGTTGTTTGACCCGAAAATTGAAAACACAAGGAGAAAATGTATGCCTCTACGTTTATCGGAGGTCCTCGCTTGCATTCTCAAGTACCGTAAAAACCCGCGTATAACACGAGCCCGAATATGATACGAGGTGAAGTTATAGGGACTCGAAAGAAATGGAAAAAAAAAAGTTTTACCCGCGTATAATTCGAGTGACGAAAGCTCAGAGAAGGCATTTATTCAAATCGCATCCCGCACTTCACTTCAATGACTTTCATCTTCAGCAGCGCTTTCTTCGGACATTTCTGTCTCGTTCTCATTTATAGGTTTGTGACAAGTGTGCAACAGTGCCCGATTGAACGGAGAAGTTCGCCACGAGGCAGAAGTTCGGCAAAAGGATCTGTTTATAACTTCCAAAACCGTGCCATTCCTTCGGAGGGCATCGAGAACAGTCCGCCGCCAATGACAAGCCATGGCCAGTGCTGAAGTAGACCTAGCCAGCGCATGTACGAGTGAAAGCACTATGGACAGCAGCTGTGTTTGGCATAGCACTGCCATGTTGCAGCATGCGTATTTAGGGCAGAGGGAGATGGAAGCTCAAGAAATTCAAGTTCTTGCTTCACGCCGGCAACAACATGAAAGCTGGATTTTCTCACTGGCGCTGATGACGTTGCATCCGCGTCAGTCGACATCGAGACAGGCTTCGTTGTTGTCACCTTGTACTCTATGAACACGATGATGTGTGTCAAGTGCAAAGTGTGCGTCGGTAGTGTCACAGTAGACGAACGAGAATATGGCCTTGCCCTAAGTCGTTATCATGTGCTGCGGTGATGTTGCATTGGCGTGGAGCTCACCCCGCGTGAATGGCAACCTGATGTAACGCGTTCATTGTGAACGCTCTTGCTGCGCGCGCAGTGCAAGCCACTGGGAATCTGCAAATGGCGCAAAAAAAAAAAAGTTTTTGCCACGATGAACGTTTCCCATCGCTGCCTTCACATCAAAACGTGGCAGAAGAAGCGCTTTCACTTGTTAATGAGCTCTCTAGGCCTACTTCAGCACTGTCCGCAGCTTCGGCATTGTTTGCTGTTGGTGGCGGACTGTTCTCAATGCCCTCAGAAGGATTGGCACGCTTCTGAAGTTATAGACAGATCACTTCTTCCTTTTGCCAAACTTTTGCCTTGTGGCGAACTTCTCAGTTGGCACCCGCGGTGGCTCCTGCTGCCGAGAACTAGACCGAGAAGGAGACTCTCTGTGCAGTCGGTTGGGAACTGTATGATGAGTTGAAGCTTGGGAATCCCGGAAACATTGCCATGTCATACGACGGTTCCTGGATGCCGCGCAGCCACTCGTTGCACATTAGTGTCAGCACGGTCATCGAGCTGTTCACGGGGCTAGTTCTCGATTTTGTTGCAATGAGCAACTTCTGTGCTGGTTAAGATGATCTAACATGCAAGGCTTGGAAGGAGAGCCACGTCTGCCAGAAAGGCACCTCTAAGAAGGCCTGTGAAATGGATGTTGAAGCATCCATTTCCAGAGGTCACTGCAACGATATAACCTAAGGTACGCCGCTCTACTCTCAGACTTCCCTTGCGCTGTGAGAAGCCCGAGTGTATGGGGACATTTTAATGGAAAAAGACTGTGCCAAACCTGTACAGAAACGGGTGGGCACAAGCTTGTGGAGCCTCATCACAGGACCTGGCCTTGGCAGTAAAGGCAAACTGACCTATACTCCGTTTCATACATCATGGTGCAGCGAAAGGGAGGAGTGTTGCGCTTTTTATGTGGCTGAGCGGTCTAAAGCACTGTTGGCGGTAACGCGTTACAAGTAATGCCGTTACCGGCAACACTTTTTTTTTAACTTAGTAACATACTCGTTACCAATTGGGACCTGTAACGGGTAACATACTTACGTTAACATTTTTTGGTAACGTGAGGTGCCGCGCTACTAGTTACTTTTTGTTCCAGTTGTCACCCACTCCGTTCCCTTTTTCTAAAAAAAAAAAAACACAGAACACCTAAAGTGATGTTGCAAATAAACAAACAGGTGCTGTCGACGACCTTTGTTGCGGCTCGCATGCATGTCAGAAAACACCTGCCCTTCACGACGCACCCAACTAAAAAAAAAAATGACAAAAGCCATAAAGCACGAAACACGTGCAAGAACACGCATTCACACACTCGCCTTTGCCTACCTCCCCTTCCCAAAAAACTCGCACACACAATTCTCTAAAGAGTGGAAGCATGCCAAGCATTTTGGAATTCAGCGATGTTTTCTTTGTGAAGTTAGAATTGATGATGAAGTGCCATTTTGTGTTTAATGCCACATTCAGAAGATGGCTTCACCATGTGCCATAGAATTAGAATCCAACACATGTAACTCTACAGGCAACTTTAGGCCACTATAACATTACTAAGCTCCTGCACATTTGTGCAAAATATCGCGTAAAATGGTTGCTTGGGCTGTAAGTTTTATGTGAAATATGGTTTTATAAAATTGTTATCTTGACTCATAATGGCAAAGCCTTTAGCGCAAAAAACGAGGACGTGAGAGGAAGACTGGACAGGTGCGGGGACACCATCTTGTGTGGGTGCATTTTCTTGCGGAGAAGCATATTCCCTTTTTTTTGACAGTGCTGCGCGAACACCCCATGAGTGCCATTGAGAGAGGTCGCTGTAGTTCGCGGCCACTGCGAAGGACACGCGAAATAGTTAGTCTTGAGCAGATTTTTTTATATTGAATCCTTTAGGAAACCAGCCAAATGGTCTGTTGTTCACCTTATCCGAGAATTCGTCTCGACTGAGTTCATCTGCAGGAGACTGCTGGATTGGCATTGCAGGATAATGTTATTACTCTTTTTTAGCATGCCCAGACCAAAAAATAGTCAGCTTTTTAAAGCAGCTGAAGGGTTTGTTGCAAGTTTCTACAGCATCCCAAGTCTGTACATTGTGTAACTGGTCTCTGCATGGTATTGATGGAAGCAAACTGCAGCTATACACTCTGGAGTTTGCTTATTTAAGCTTTTCGTTATTTTTCTACTTGTACAAACTACAAACATGCAATATCTTAACATATCTTCACGGACTCGGTTTTGGTTACAGCTGTGAGGTGGCTGTGGAATTTTGCTGCTAAGCATGAGTTCAATTCCAGCTGCATTTTGGTTGTGCAGTTCAGAAAACCCCCTTTATTTCAGTGCCTTCTATAATGGTGTGTTGCTGTGGCACATACGAAAATAATAATGTGGTGCTGTTTAAATCCAGCTGGCCATTTTGTTCAGTGCTGACATTTCTTCTCCCATTTTCTTTGCCTGCAGGGGGCCGCTAAGTTCAGTGGCAAAGAAATGATCGTGAATGGCATTTGCCGAGTCTGGCTTGGTAGATCTTGAGGTAGGCGTGCCTGTTCTAGCCCTTGCTGTTAACCGTGTCACCGGGAGAGCCTACAGAAGCCTGCACTTGCTCCATGTGTGCACATCTGACCGTCTGTACGGAATAAAGCTCGCTTCTGTTGACTTGAGCTGCTACCTGGGCTGCCAAGCATGGGACGGATTCCCCACCCAAGGCCGGCTCCAAATCCCAGAGATTTGGATTCATCCCACCTTTGTTTTCTCGGCATTTGTGCACATGCTCTTTTCTCCCTTGAAAGACCTGGTGAATGATGTGGAGCATTTCTGCAATTATACCTTACGCAGTCTGCACATCACAAAGTGGTGCTTTAAGAAGGCTGTGGTTTCCTCGTGCAGACTTCTGTTTCATTTGGAAACAGAAGGGGAGCTGTGGTATACTTCACAGCCAGTGTTTGGAAATTATCAATTGTGTGGTTATGCTCTGTGACGTTATTTTGTTGATGCTCCTCTTTTCATACACTTGGAAGAGAAAAGGCAGCCAAGCTGTACAATACGTTTGTCTTTTTCATTTATGCTCATTTTGGCTAATAGCTTCACAGATCGTTACTGCTTACAAATGCTCTCTTTATTAGTCAGCAGAGATTGAGAGAGCTGTTCTTTGGCCCACAAGTTTTTGTTTTTTTTCGAAATGAGTCAAATCCACCTTGGCAAACAGAAAAACTTGGAAGGTTTTTATCCGCAGCAATGCATTGGAAGCTGTTGCATGATATGCTTAGAATGCTAGTTATAGTTTCGAGACGAAAGCCTTACTAGCCTCATTAGAGGAAATTCGTCGGCAATCAGCGTTGAGGCCGAGAAGATGCCATCGCAACAGCAGTCATCTAGCCACCGAAGCGGCGATCGCGGTGACGGCATGCACAACAGATACCAGGAGCAGCCACCTCCCTCCATTCATCTCCGATGCACCATTTGCTCGTATGGCATAAATGGCAGACTGCCATGTGACGCCAGTTTTCCAGACTACATTTGTACCAAAATTATGACGCAAGTGTTTGTTGTGCAGCGTGCGAGGTGGTGTCATATGCTTTCTCGTTGCATATAGCTTACATGTGCTAGTCAAGTTGGAGGCTAGCTTGTGACAGGGATTCGAACAGATGACATATGCACCCTAAATTGTATGCCTTCCTAGCCTCTTCCCTGAAGGCACGGTTGAGGTGTCCGCCTGGATGTAAGACAGCTGCTGTGCAATGTGAGACGGTTACTGCGCTATTTCCTTTTCTCAAAACCAATTTTTGAATCAAAATTTACGACGCAACCATGCGTCCTAAAGCGTTCAGAGTGACGTCATACAAGTTTTCGTTGCACATAGTGCACATAGCAAGTTTGAGGCTAGCTTGCGACAGGTATTTGAACTGAGCGTTTCACTCGGACTTTTGTGGAATCGGTGTTCGGAGGTGCATGTTCGTTTTATTTCTCAGTAAGCAACATGCGTCAAGGTCGAACACTCACGATGACTAATACTTTCGCCTTCACAGCATGTAAACAATCTTAAGTGCCCCCTGAATTTTTATTTTTTAAAGAAAAGATGTATTGCAGCTGAACTGCACTCAAGTTCGGTGCCTGGATTTGGCTCATTTCGAAAAGAATTCCTTGCATTGACCCTGGTGATGTAGCATATTCAGATTCCTCTCACACCCATGCAAATGCCTCTGTCCAGTGATAAATACAAGCCGTTTGATGCATACTTTACATTTTGGAGGCAAAAAGCTTTGTTTCAAAACAAGCATCTTATGCCCCCGTTTTAGGGGAAATGTGAAAAGCTTGATTTTTCCAAATGAGCAAATTTCTGTTGAAATAAAGCCACTACAAAAAACCTTGCCTGCTCTTTTGCTGAGGAAAGCTGCCATGGTGCCTCGGTGGTTATGGTGCTCGGCTGCTGACCTGACAGACGCGGGTTCGATCCCGGCGGTCGCATTTCAATGGAGGCGAACTGCTCGAGGCCTGTGTACTGTGCAATGTCAGTGCACATTAAAAAACCCTAGATGGTGGAAATTATCCTTTCATTTGGCATCCCTCATAGCTTGAGAGAAACCATAAACCATTTTTTGCTGAAGAGCAGGCAGAAGTTTGCTAGGGGCCTGTCCATTTACTCTGCAGTAAGCATGGGTTCATGTCATGTCCGGTTGTGCAAAGGAACTTGTTGGTTTCACTGTGTTTGGAATAAATTCACGAAGAATATTTGCTTTTCTGCGTCTTGTGTTAGTGGCAAGGCTGCCTGCTCTTGTGCAGCTTTGGTTGACAACTGAAGCACTCCCTTCCAATCCAGGCCATGTGAGACTTTTATTCAGAGGCTGAACCAATTTGGTAGTACATGAACCAAGTGAAGGTCCGTGACTGCGGACACGAACTGCAACGTGTTTTGCTCCTAATATAAAGGACTGCAAGCATGGCGGTTTTCAGAAGTTCTCATAAACAGCATATGCTTTAGTACACCTCTTTGGCAAATACATTTCTTCGGGGTGCACAGATTTTTAATGGTCTCAACAATTCGCACAAACTCTCCCAAGGCAGGTAACAATGCACTAGTTTGTCACAGCTTATATCGTGTGGCTGTACTGAGACATCGTGACGTTAAGTGGCAAACTAAAAACTAGAGGATACATATCCTCTTGCTGAATGTCTGGGACTGTGCACATAAAAGTAATGTGCTACAAAAGTGTTGCAGCTATAACAAGGTATATTGCTGAATGTTCCCAGAGTAATTTCAACACTGAACATTGCAGTGTTCAGAGAGACCGGCACAAATGCTAGATCGTGGGTAGCATTTGTTACTGGTCTTTGTGTAATTGTTTCTCTCTTCCCCCCCCCCCATGGAACCTTCCATGGCAATGCAGAAAAATTTCAACTGATCTAATGCTGGTAGTGTGGAAGGAAGTAGTAAGCAGAGATTTTTTTGGTCAGTGCTGCTACAGATGAAGTTGCGCTTTCCATAGACAGGTACTGCACTCGACTATATGAAATAAAACCTAGTGCAAAATGACTGTAGTGTGAACAAGCAGCATTAATGCCCACCTCTATAAGCAATGTAGCACCTGGTAAAAGTAACGGTGGATAAGTAATTACAGCTGTTTACATGCCTACCTGCAGAATTCTTGATGCTCCCCCACATTGCCTGCTTTACTGTTGCAGTTTAGGCTCAAATGTTCCAAGAAAGATTAAAGATATTTATTTGAAAAGGGGCCTGGATCATCTTGTTGCTTTTAATGGTATAAGTGGCATTACATTAAACCGATCACTGTTACTGCTTTGACTTCAAGGGAGAGCAAAACGAGCTTTTAGACCGCTGATGCAAAAGAGACAAGCTTCACATGGAAGTTGTAATTCGAAACTATGCACATCTCCAGCAGAGAAAAACTTAACATCTGAATAATCTGTTAATAAAAAGTAGTACATGCTCGATGCAATAGCCAGCACTGGTTTGAGTTTTTTCTCGTGGAATGACTCGGCCCACTGGCACACATTGATTGGTTTTACGAGTACAAAAAGCGTCCCGAAGAACAAAGCCTTGCCATGCTGCCTGTGAAGGGAAACAAAGCCGATACCTGAAAGCGGAACATTTCATGATGGCGGTGTTGAGTATTCATCTCTGTCAGCAGTCCAGACTGCTGCTGATTACTTGGTCCAAGGCCACACATGACAAGAATAGGAATGTCTGCAGTAACAAATGCACCCATCAATGCCTTCCCTACATTGGCTCACAGCTAGAGACTAACAGCAGGCAAAGGGAACTGCAAGCAGAGGGTACACCAACTGTATGAGACTTACCACGTCTGTTGCGAGAACATGGATGGTACAAATACACTTTCATACAAACGCTGCAACAACTATATACACACCTGTTACAAATGCCCTGTGAAAGCTGCCAAGCATGCTGGCACAATCCATGTAAGCTGCTTGCAGCTGTCCAAGGCAGTTATGGCTATCACTTAGGCAGGGAAGTGGCTGTAAGTAGAAGAAATATGCAGCTGGGAACAGACTAGTGGGGGCACAGAGGACTGTCACCATGGCATGTTGTTGGGATAACTGGCATAGTTCCAGTAGCCACCAACCAGGCCTGCAGGTGTACAGGAGGCTTTAAACTAACATTCAGCTACGCGCATCAAGCGGCCATGAGTCGTGGCTCTAGACTGCAATCGGCCAGTGCTGCCCGCTGAGAGCTCAGAGCTCCAAAATGTGCGAGCGGCAGGCACGCTTGCGCTGCTGCAAAGCTTCGCTCTCCACAGGCAATGGCGCACGACGGCTCACAATGGCCGCGGGCCGCAGGTTCAAGCCTAGAGTTTGCACGCCCTTGGCAATACGCGAAAGGGGTGACAAAACCAGATCTTTCTTGATGATAATGGGCGAAGACACAGGGCTGGGACCTGGCAGTGAAAAATCCTGAATCGCACTCTCACTATGGGACATTTTCATTTTGGCTGGCTCACGGGGGCCTTCCTCAAGCACAAAGAGCCGGTTGCCGGGCAACATGTTTGCAGGTCTGCTTTCCAGCTCCTCCGAAGATTTGGACAGCTGGCGCAGGCGGCCTCCAGAAGGTGCTTCGGCAGGACTTTCGCCACTCACCTGCAGCAAACGGCAGCACATTCAAACGACTGCAAGCAAAATGCAGAAGTGGTGAGGAAAGTGCAGCCATGTATTTTAGACCCTATGTTTAGGACTCGAGACGCACTGGTGCAGACCAAGATTCTCCACTTCTTTGGCCAAGCATCACCTGCTACCATAAGCGTGGTCTGGTCATACAGCAAAAACTTGTTAATTCGAACTTAGGGTGCTGGAATAAATTAGAATTATCGAATGACCCCGAAAAAACTGACAAGAACCGCTTCCGTCACGGCTAATTTATTTGGTGAAAGACTGGGCAATGGTCGCCTGGTTTCGGACACAGATGGCAATGCTTTATTGCGTGCACACTGTCGGGAGCGTTGAAGCACATTTTGGATCACAAGTGCCCTAAAATGGTAAGGGCTTTCCCTCGTACCCTTGGCGCGGCAGCTATCCTCTTCCCCCGTGCCGCATGTAAGGAGGCTTCACTGCACAAACGGCGAATGGTACGTGACGGATGCGCATTTTAGGCGCTATGGGAAAAAAAAACTCCCATATTAATGGTGATACATAGTTTTAACTCACTACAGCATTTAAATCATCCTGCTTGAACAGCTAGAATTACAATAAACGACGTATCAGCAGTTATACTGTCGTTTTTTGTGCCTCACGTGACCTAAACATCAACTACACGTCACAACCATCGTTCAGCTGATGAAACCGAAACAGCGCCAAGATGAAATTCAATTATAAATTACTTAGCGGTCGTAGGCGAATACCACGAGGTGCTCCGTGTATACCAATGTCTCGCGCATCGTTTGAAAGAAGAACTCCGGTAAACTGAGACGTCAATTAGCTTTTGCTAGGAAACGCGTCAAAATTTGACTGCCGAAGCGTGGTTCCTATTATGTCCGCGTCTGTATGCCTGGTTGCGTGTCGTCAAGGAAGCCGGTTTCTCCGAACGCTTCAAAACTTGGGCGAGCCGTCCCACGGGCTGACAAACCTCCCAACGAGAAATCGGCCCTCCAGACCTTCACGTACATGTGATCAACGACGCAATAGCCAGAAATTCTCCCTGATCGACAGCTTGAACGCGTCCAAAACCGTGCTGCAAGATTTGTTTCTGGTAATTTAACTTCCGTAGCAGTATCACATTAGTACTACATTAGTTCTAACCTTGGTTGGAAAACACTAACACACCGCCGATTAACTGCAAAATTAGAAATTTTTTCCAAATTTACTCCGATCTCACAGGAACATGTGATCACGAGCGGAAAGTTCTTGAAACGTACTGTCGTACTGATGTCTACCGTAATTCATTTTTACCGCACATTAGAATAGGCTTCCCAAGAGCATTGGTGAATGCAAAACGTGTTCAGAGTTTGTCTTTATTGTCACGCAGTCTGCTGTAGGTTAATATCATCCAGATTACTTCATATCTTTTGGCTGGCATTGCGCTTCATGCGATAGTGTACCCTTTCCATTTCAGTGTTGCAATTTTGCACCGCGGTACACTGATGACCGCTTGCGTCGAGATGACATCGATGTTACGTATCTTGTTACTTTCTTGCTTTTACCAACTGTGCTGAGCTGATTTAAGTTTTTGTCACGTACATGTTCATTTTCCTGCCCTCGTGGTGCTGCAGGTACTTGTATAAGTAAATAAATAAATAAATGAACGGCTGTGAAAACACAAGCGGTAACACTTCCCTACAAGAACAAGCTACAACAAGTGAAGCGAAACGCGATGCAAGTTTAAAAGTTTAAAAAGAAAAAAAATCAAAACCGAATCAGTGCTTGAGGACTCGGGGGCCCTGAAGCAACAGCAGATCAGAGCAGGTTTTGCAGCTTTAAAAAGCTTGGGCATCGCGTTGCGATAATCGATCGCTCGCGGGCTAAATTAACCTGCAGACTTACTGTAGACCTGCAAGTTCTCACTTCCGCTTATAAATAATCGGCGCTGAAACGCGCACCGGGAACACAAATAAATGCAACTTTTTAGCACGCGCGACGAAGCCTGGCCCTGCGCGCTCCGAAGGATGGATAAGGCTGAACCCTTTAAATCGGGCGGTGGTTCAAGCCACCAATCAGATAACCTTCGCTTGGTTACTTCTACCCGCTTAAAATCTACTTTCCCTTCACTGTCCTTAAACCCCAATGCCTTGGGTGAATCAGCCCCCCTGCTTTCCTCTGCAGGGTGAAGCCCTTTACAGAAAAGTATCAAGCGTTCAGCCATTTCCTCCACTCCACAAGCACCGCACAACGTGGTCTATCTCGTGGTGGTATCATTGTGCCTAGAATATACTTGCTAGTGTGCCGAGGGCGCGCGGCCACTGCGGTGATGCCTTCATGCGGCCACCGCGTGGTGGCGCTGCAAGTCGCTAAGGTTGACAAGCAAATATCTGGACAGCAGTAGGGGGGGGGGGGGGGGGGGGGGGGCAAATCAGCAGTTATCAGTTAAGAAAAAGGTTAAAGAAACAGAGAGAGCTTTGTGGAAAACAGGGATGCTGACCAAATCAGCACTAAGAACATACAGGATTTGTAAGCGGGAAACTGCCAAAGAAAATATCTATGATAATTGTAGGGGAAGCTCTTTGTTGTTTGAGGCCAGGACGGGAGTCCTGCGGACTAAGACATATAGAGTCAGGTACCACGAGATACACGTTGTGCGTTGCATGCGGAGAGGAGGAGGAAACGACTGAACACTTGATACTTTTCTGTAAAGGGCTTCACCCTACAGTGGAAAGCAGCGGGGCTGATTTATCCAAGGCATTGGGGTTTAGGGACAGTGAAGGGAAAGTAGATTTTAAGCGGGTAGAAGTAACCAAGCGTAGGTTATCTGATTGGTAGCTAAAATCAAGAGAAGAGTAAAATTTCATAGGTCATGGCTAGGTGGCTTGAGCCACCGCCCGATTTAAAGGGGCTGCAAAACACCGCTTGAACGGATGCCGGTTATGCTTCAGTTGGATTCTTTGTCACACAGATGCTGACTCAAAAAGAATTACGAGAATCGATGCATAGGAACGGGAGTTATTCAATGAAGAAATTTCAAAATACAAGCAAACAAAATGCTGCCCTCAACTCGATTTTCGAACAGCTTCCCCTTCCCATTTCACTCTCCAATGACGACACGCAGGGCGACCAATCAAAACAGCCCATCTTAGCACGTGGCGGAAGTTTGCACTCCATGGTTGCCTGTTCTCTGTAACTCGTTCATGCCAAGGCTGGCAGCCCCGTTTGCATGGTTACAGCAACGCTTAGCTGACCCAGCGATGCTTCACCGTCACGTCGACGGCGCAGAAGGGAACACTGATCAGTGACGTTCTCTTACTTATGGTTCCGAACTCGAGCGCACTGCGACGCTGTGACAGCCTGCGCAAAATATCAGACACATTTTGCATAGCGTGTACCGCTACTGCTTATCGCCAACTATCGCTCGTCCCTCCTAGCACGCTGGTTGGTCACGGCGAACAAGGACCGCGCGCTGTTGACGGGAACGTGGCGCCACCTGGCGCCGCCGCCCAGTGATCCTCCACAAGCCGACGATGCGCACTGCCTGCTGAATGTGAAACGAACACATCCTCCTTGGGAGCGAAACGAACGTTTATAGAGTGCAATGGCTCGATCAGATCGATTCCGCAAAGCCACTCTCAGATACATAGAGAGTAGCCATAAGTGTTTAGTGCTAGGTCGTAGGATGTTTACAGAGAGGCGCAAAGTCCTTCAATGGAATGGATGAATGGAAGGTAGGAGCGTCCCCTTTGAAACGGGGCAGTGGTTGTTGCCACTATGCTCAGTTTTTTTTCTTTATTTTTGTTTACTCTGCTGTAAGTTGTTAATACAATTCGCCATTTCCTTTAAAAAAAACATCTTCCTACACTTATGTCACCTCTCTGCTATTGTGCCACCAATCCTCCAATCGCTTTTTGCTAATTTCCACAGCAGATTTATTTACATGACTATTGTTATCTCTAAACCCCAAGGCCTCAGGAAGAGTGACTGTGCCTGCATCGACATCGGGATGGATACCATCACATTTTAGGATGAGGTGTTCTATTGTTTATTCTGATTTACCACACACAGCACATGTGTCATCTTCTTCGTTAAATTTTTTTCTGTAGCTGCGCGTTCTAAGACACCCTGACCTAGCTTCAAAGAGGAGGGCACTGCCTCTTGAGTTATCATAAAACGATGCAAAAAGTAGCCAGTGCCTCTAGTGGCATTTTTGTTTTACTTGATTTACAGTGCTTTTATCTAGGGCAAACAAGCTGGTTTTGTTAAAGTAATATAAAACACAAGAACTTGACAAAACGTATCTCTAGTTATTAACCCAATTTGCAGTATATTGACTCTTTGCCCAATCATAAAGCACGCCCTCCGTGATGTCATATCCGCTGCTAAAAACCACCACTGTATGGTGACACCGTCAGCGCCACGAATTCGTTTTTGTGAGCTAATTAAAATATTAAAAAACGCAGTATACGCGGTACGACCGATGCTAATAGCATCACCATAACTCATTCTATGCAACCAACAGGTAAAACAATGCACTGAAGATGTGTTTCGGAGCCCGTGTAAAGGGTTCAGCCGTATCTATACATCATTAGGGTACCTCGATGCCAGCGCCGGGTGGAGACAACTTAAGTGACGCCGCCATATTGAATCACAACTGGCCTCTCCCATGTACCGCGACATGCTCGACTGGTAGCCCAGTGTAGCTCTCGCTGCAAAAGGCCGTTCAAGTTAAAGCACTTTGAAGCGCGCCGAGAGCATGAACGGCGCCGTTACAAACGCTAGCGCCACTGATCCCGTGTGATTCAATATGGCGGCACCGCTGAAGTTGTCTCCACCCCGGCGGCGCTGCCATCGAGGCACCCTAGCTAAGGTGCCACCACGCCGCGTTCGCTGCCGAGGCAGCGTAGGTGCGCTGCGCTTTTCTCTACAAAGCCTGTCTCTGAACGCTGCGAGAGCACTTTCTGCATAAAAACACTACTGGCTGCAGACAATCTTACCGGCCTGGCATTACCAGGAGAAAATCCTGGACTGAAACAGCGCTCACCGAAGCGTTTGACACGTACCACCAGGTCCAGGTTGCTAAATTTTTATTCGTTTATTCTTTGTGGTGAACCGCGGAAGGACTTAATAATAATAATAATTGGTTTTTGGGGAAGGAAATGACGCAGTATCTGTCTCATATATCGTTGGACACCTGAACCGCGCCGTAAGGGAAGGGATGAAGGAGGGAGTGAAACAGGTGCCGTAGTGGAAGGCTCTGGAATAATTTTGGTCTTTAATGTGCACTGACATCGCACAGCACACCGGCGCTTTAGCGTTTTTCCTCCATAAAAACGCAGCCGCCGCGGTTGGGTTCGAAACCGGGAACTCCGGATCAGTAGTCGAGCGCCCTACCACTGAGCCACCGCGGCGGGTGAAGGACTTAAGCAGAAGTCATATTGACTGCCTAATGTTCAGCGAGGTACCCAACTTGAAATAAGCAACGAAAGTTGATGCGCTGGCCGCATTACGTTGTTGTGATTGAACGATCGAGTATGGTCCGGACTCATTGTTGCTACTACATGGAAACTTCCGATCGAGATTTAATTCGACTAGGGGCCAGTCGATTGCGATCCACGCATCGCGATCGTGGGTGAAGAATATCGTATACACCTTCATGCTGAGTGAGCACTCGGCTAGCTCTGTCCAGGTGGAAAGACCGAGTCCTGGCACATTAATTCTCAATGGCGAGCAGAACATCTAACCCGGAATGGCGCCGCATATAGGTAAAAGAAAAGCAGGGCACTCTCGCTCTTTCCCACCACGGGTTCCGTCTTCAAAGATCGCATGCAACGATCAACACAAGCAGTTGGAATAGGTCTCACTATTGGTGTGTTTTATTTGAAAATGACAGCTTTCTTCATACAACTTACGCAGATGTGTGAGCTTGCGGTTTCCTTTGTAACGGAAAAGAAAATGGTGATTGTACCAGTGATTATTATTTACAAATCTGGAATACAGTAAAAACAGATCAAAAACAGAGCTTGTTGTAAGCACGTGCTTGCTTTGTTCTTTTCCGAGAAAATACACTGTAGCGACCACAAGGCTGCGTTCTGGCATCAAGCTTCCAAATGTTACCATTCCTTCTATATACAAAGTGGCAAAGTTGTTTTTCTCCGCTCCATAACGTGCGTAGGCTACAGAGCCAGCAGGTGCTTCAGATATTTTGGTCCAGGTTGCAGGGATACAAATTGAGTCCAACGGATGCTGATCTTCAAAACCAATACAACCCATCTGCTGCTGCGGGCATGAGTTCTCACTCGGCTCCTCTGTTGCTGCCGGCTCGTCGGAAACATCGTCGAGCGTGCTTGACGGTCCATGGCTGATGCCTGCACCGGCACTGTGCGTTTGCCCTTGAGCAGCAGGTTGGTCACACAGGTTCCTCACTTTCCTTTTCGATGTCTTCTTAGGCAGAAGGCATTTCGGATAGTTGCTGAATACTGCTGACATGACATCGGGCATGAGACGTGGTCTATCTCTAGCGAGCTCGTTGACGACACCGTTCACTGTCTCTTGATGTGGCAGTCTTCAAAATGTTTCTCGCGGACAACACACGCTGGAGTCAACTTGCGGTCCTGTCTTTTGATCAGCTGCTCCCACTCCGCAAGCCGTGTTGGGTCCGAGGACACACGGAACGTGGAAGCCTTGCCCGGATTCGACCGGTAGCCACTCCGACAGAGCGGCACGAAACATGTTTTTTCCCGACCTCGATGCTTCGACTTTACCATCATTAGTCGCTGTGGTTTTTCCTCACGTGGAACAGCACGGACAAAACAACAGAAAAAAGCTTAGATGCGACCAAAATGCTATAATCCACACCGCGCACGACCAATGCAACTGCAGCGACTGCGGCATGTCCGGCAGCAACGGCACCTTTACGACGAGCAGCGCCCATCGCGGCCAAAGTTGGAAGGCATCGCGAGCGCTGCCACCCTCTCCCATTGAGAGAGCGCTCCGCTTGACACACTAGTAGGATATTCTAGGCACTATATTCTATCCCCGAATTGAAGGGAACCAAACCCGCGACCAAGATTCCCCGCGGCGCCTGTTTTCTCGGCCGGCTCGAGCAGCGCTGACAAGTGCAGCTGCCCAATCAAAGGGGAGTTCGTTACGACGTAGTTACGTGCAGCTATCGCGCCCTGAGACTACCGGCCTAATTTCCGATGCACGCGGCTTCCAAACGGCAGCTTGAATGCGACACGCGAAGGAAACATGCTTGCGGAGCAAGAGTTCGTCTGCTTCGTGCACCTCAATCATGGCGGCCGGCGGCGGCGCACCGCAGCGCCGCAATTCAGCGCCCTCCAATTTTTAGTTGGGCGTACGCATCGCTTACTGCGTTGCGTACGCTGTAAATAGTATAGTTATGGCAGCCGGTTCTGACTTGCAGAGGCGTAGAAAACGGGCGCAGTTTCGAGAGTTTCTGTGCCGTGCGGGACATTTATCAGGCAGTTTCCCAAAAACCTCATGAATCCGAACATGACAAAATTGAAAAATCGATATTTTCGCAAATTTTCTACTCTTCAGACCCTATTCGCAATGGATCGATGGTTAAGGCTGAACGTTTTAAACCTGGCAGTAGTGGCTCAAGTCACCTATAGCCATGACTCGTGAAATTTTACTCATTTCTTGATTTCAACCATCTGATAACATTCGCTTGGTTACTTCTACCCGCTTAAAATATACTTTTCCTTCACTGTCCTTAAACCCCAATGCTTTGAATAAATCAGCCCCACTCCTTTCCACTGTAAGGTGAAGCCCTTTGCAGAAAAGTGTCAAGTGTTCAGCAGTTTCCTCCTCCTCTCCACACGAAACGCACAACGTGTCTATCTCATGGTACCTGACTCTACATGTCTTAGTCCGCAAAACTCCTGTCCTGGCCTCAAACAACAAACAGCTGCCACTACAATTATCACAGATATCTTCTTTGGCAATTTCCTGCTTAAAGATCCTGCATGTTCCCAGTGCCGATTTTGTCAGCATCCCTGTTTTCCACAGAGCTCTCTGTTTCTTCAACCTTTTTCTTAACCGATAATTGCTGATTTGCGCCCCTACTGCTGTCCAGATATTTGCTTGTCAATTTTCTAGTTCGCTTTCTCCATTTCGTGTCAACATTCTTTATATACAGGTATCTGAAAACTTTCCTAGCCCACTGCTTTTCCTCCATCATTCTCAATCATTCCTCAAATGCTATCTTACTGCTAGCCTCTCTGCTCTCGAAAGACGCCCATCCCATATCACCCTGTACCCCCTGATTTGGTGTATTGCCATGTGCTCCCAAAGCTAACCTCCCTACTCCCCGTTGATTAATTTCCAGCCTTGCTTGAACATCTGGCCTCATACACAGGACCGCATTACCAAAGGTCAGGCTAGGGACCATCACCCCTTTCCAGATCCCTCTTACCACCTCATACCTATTGTAATTCCACAGTGCCCTATTTTTCATGACAGCTGCATTCCTACTAGCTTTATTCATTACATATTTTTCATGCTCTGTCAGATACTCAGCACCGTTATTTATCCACACCCCAAGATACTTGTTCTCATCCACTACTTCTAGCGTGAACTCCTGTATTCTATTCTCGCCGCCCTCATCATTAACTATCATGACTGCAGATTTTTCCTTACTAAACTTGAAACCTAATCTATGTCCCTCTGTACCACAAATGTCTATCAACTTCTGCAACTCTTCCTTGTTGTCAGCCATTAGCACTATATCCATGTACATTAGTCCCGGTAATGACTGTTTAATCCATTCTTTGCACTACGAAGAACAGCGCCACCTACGAGAGGTATGAAATGGAGGAGCGGCGCTGGCCTCCAGTTCGCACCGCCTACCCCTTCTAGACGCTTTGGGGTTGGCATAGAGTTTGTTACTATTAACTAGAGGGAAAGCTGGCACCCGCTTATGGTGGTTTGCATGGAGCTTCCTCGAGACCACCTGAGACACCATGGGCGCTCTAAGCATCATGGGGCGGAGAGCTACCGACTGCAGAACCACATCTTTTGGCCAAAAAATAATTAAAAACAAACGTTGTTCAATAATCAAGGATGTCCTAACATTCAATATCCTGTCTATAAATTGCACCAAATGAGTAGAAAAGCATGTAAATGCAAAGTTTGCCCAAAATAAGCAATGGCTTAGTCTCCTATTGGCCAAGTATTGCAGACAACAAAAGCCAACATTTCGTGCTTAAAAGGCGTTTTCTAAAAAAGAAATGTTTTTGAAAAAATATCACTTCAACATTTTAAGGTTTTTTTTTGGCACTTTGGAAACAAAAAAACCTTTTATTGGCGTCGTATGCTGTTGCGTTTTCACTACTATGGCTTTTGCGCACTACGTTTGCTCCAAAGTTGTCTGCGCCATGGATCGAACGGGACATCTCAGTAACGCCACTCTCAGTTCCTGAAAACAACCGACTGTCTCGCACCGAGTAGCTCATAGCCCCATGATGCTTTGAGCGCCCATGGTGGCTCCGGTGCAGCGCCGCCAGCTTTCCCTCTAGTTAATAGTAAGAAACTCTACGGGGGTTGGTATTCCCGTCAGCACCAGTGTTTGTAAACGGCAAAACCATGCGCGCACATGCACACACACGCACACACGCCGCCGACGTTTCTCGTAACGGGACTAGTAATGCTTTCACATTAAAAATGGCTGTTGGTTTAGCATTCCGAAGCATGAAATGTTGTTATTAGTGGCTATTTATTAATAAAATAACAATGGAAGGAAAAGATGTTGCTAGCTGCAGCATCTGCCATCGAAACCTGAAGCACCTGAGCTGCAACTAGCGGGAGTAAAAGGACAGGGAGAGGGCAAGAAAGGAGTGATAATAAGAGGATAGGGGTACGTAGGGGGTAATATACACTATGTACAAATACAGAATATGGAAGTACGTAGGGGGTAATATACACTATGTACAAATACAGAATATGGAAATAAATGGGATGCTGCGCCGCGCATGATAGGAGTACTCGGTGCAGGGGCGTGCAAATGCTTGGTGGGGGGGAACGACCGGTCACAGCCCTCGGCGATGTCTTCCACGTCGGCACAGATGGGTTGCCCTGCGCCAGGCCGAACGTTGAAAACACAGTTTTTGAAGCGAAAAGCTTCACTACGCTAGGCAAAGCAGTCGTCCCATAGGCCGGAGAATGACCTTGAACGACCTTCAGCCCAACCACATTTAACCCTTCCTTAAGGTGTGGTTTGGGTGTCCACCGATATATGTGAGACAGTTACTGCGCCATTTCCTTTCCTCAAAACCAATTTTCAAAACCAATCTTTAATTTTCTTCGAAAGCAAAGGAAAGGCGCATAACTGGCTGGCCCCCTCGGACAGTGGACACCTCAGTCGCTTTAACCTATGTTGCTGCTGTGTGCTGCATGCGTTGGCATTCACAAAGTTGTAGCAGAAACGCGGCACTGAAGGCACTGAAGCTATAGACCATCGGCGTTCATTGCGGTTGCTCGGATGATTTTGAGGATGGAAGGCGCTTAACTGGCTCCTTGGGACAGTGGACGCCTTAATCGCACTTTGAGGTACGTGGCGATGGTGAGAGAGAAATGTGGGCTGCATACATTAGTGCTGACAATGTTGTGGCAGACGTGTGGCACTGCAGAAATAGGCCGCAGCGTTCATTGTGAGAACAACCTCTCGTGATCAACCATTAATTTAACTGCCACCTTCCAGGGTGACAGGGTGGGCGTACTGCCTATCCAGTGTGGGGAACCCACTCAACGTTACAGATGCCAAGCCGCGTCTAGTAGCCTGATATACCACAGCTTTCGCTCTTATAATAAACTGCACATCTCCAACCAAAAACTTTAATTTCAACGCAACGTTTTTGAAACCGACTAGGCTCCTTCATCAGGGGTGACTGAGGGTAGTAGCTGTGATGCAAGAGGCGTGGGGGGTGGGGTTAAGGCTGTTAGTCACGTTGTCGCACTGTTGGGAGGCGGTCAATGGCGACTTTTTTATGCGAAGCATATTAACGTAGGTTTCGGGCCTTCACGCGACGCCCGGCGGTGGCCACCATTGACCCTGAAGTGGGGTCACGTGACATGACGTCACGTGATGACGTCACACCGGCTGCAGATGGGGCCTCATATCGCGCCGTCGGTCGCCTCCCGGCGGTGGCCACCATTGACCCTGAAGTGAGATCACATGATGTGACGTCACGTGATGACGTCACACCGGCTGCAGATGGGGCCTCATATCGCGCCGTCGGACGTCGCCCGGCGGAGGCCTCCACGCTTCGGTTCGCGCCGTCGCGCGCGACGCGGCGGCGGCGCCACCATCGCTGCATCACGTGATATGTGACGTCACGCCAGGGATGAAGCGGCGCGCGCCCGCCGTCGCGTCAGTCTTTGTGCCCGCAACCGCGCCAGCGTCTTTGCACCGGGCGTGTATGCGATCAAGATGCCTCCAAACGCTAAGGACGTTAATAATAGGAATGCAAAACGAAGGCTGCAGCGTGCTACGGAAATTGATGAAGAACGCGAAGAACGCCTAGCCAAGCGGCGCGCTCAATATGCGGCTCGACGACAACGCTCCGAGGGTGTAAGTGAAGCCTCAACCAGTGATTCAACTAGCGGAATCGGCGACTTTGTCAGCATTTCTACCAGTTCGGAGCGCTGGAATGCCACTAAACGACAGGGACGTGTCATGGAAACCATCGAAGAGCGACAACAGCGACTCGAAAAGGAACGACTGAGACAGCTTCGCATCCACTGGGCTTAACCTTGATAAGCCTCCAATTTTTTCTTTCTTTTTTTGTTGAGTTGAAGAGCGAAGTCCCCGGGCATATACTGGGGGCAGGTTTCCTTTTGTGCGGTTGATGTTGTTCGGGGTGGTTTGGATGTGTCAAGATTCCAGAAGGAGCCTTTAGTGGTAATCAGCACTGGATTAAAGGGGGGGGGGGGGGGGGGGCTAAGGGGGCTGCAGCCGAGGGCCGTGTCTCGGACAGTAGGAGAAGGAGGCCCATTTATTCTAACCTGCTTAGTATATGGAACCATGGGCAACGGAACTTCGAGCGACATGTATGAAGCGAGAAAGCCAGAACGAGCAGACGGGGCCCCCCTGCCTAATGTAACAGCATGCGTTTAGCCTGATCATTTGGGGAGAGCTTGTCGAGCTGCAAAAACAGGAATCCCTCGCCACCACAGCGGGGCCCTCTTTCTTACGAAGCGAGGTGCGTTTGCTTGGGAGAGTTTTCGTGGTTTCCTGTCAGTCCGTCTGTCCAGTGCTGTCTGGAGAGATGGGCAAGGTGGAAACACCTAAAACACGTAATCACGGGATGAGGAGCTAAATCTGTCTTGCCCCTCGTCACCACCACGCCACCCTCCACCTCTCAAATAGTTCCGCCGTTGTCCTTCTCATCGAAAGGATGTGCTGCAGTACCCTACAAAGCCTCCCATTCGACTTTTCTTTACCGTGATGGTAAGTTGGGCGGGGGAGGATGAGTCCGATAGCAGATGATGATGAGTCTGATGGCAGAGTCTAGGCAGGAAAGGAGACGTCACCCGTGCTTTTTTCCACGTGCCGTGGGGCATGGAATGTTCACTGTTCAGGCTAGGGTTGTGGAAGAGTGAAGGGGGAAGTTGGAGAGCTGGGCACAAAGGCCTGTCTCCAGGGCCCATTCCTGCCTAGTGACTGTGCACGCTCGCGCGTGCTCGATAGAAAAAGTAGGTCAGGCTGGCCGCCGTACTTTCCAGAAAGAAGTAGAAAAAGATGACTCCGAGGCGACGGAGGGCGCGTAGCTTCGCCCACGCTAGGAATCTCCCTCTCCCCTTCATTCTCGCGCTCAGCGATGATGGGGCGAAAGAAAAATTGAGAACCTCCCAGAACAGACGATTGCTCCTAGCCAACAGAAAGACGAGTCCAGAACAGGAGAAGGAGTGAGTTTGTACGAAGGAGGACAGAATTTGTACAAGGAACTCTATGCGTATGTGAATGCCTGCTTTAGCGCTAGTAACAGACGCGGCGCGCATCTATGAAAGGAAGTTGATCGCGGGCTGCGATTCAGCCCCGAGCCGCCGGTTAAGCTTGCATACACCCGCTCGCTGAGGAGCTCCCGGGGGACGCACCTCTCTCGGCCAGCCACGGACCATCCATGCAGTGTGCACCAGTCATTGGGACGGCCACCGTTGGACACCTGCGGTCGCGTCGGGCTGACGAAGTGCCCGGTGCAGTGAACAATTAGCATCTATTCATGCGAAAATGCTCGGTCGGAAGCATCAAAGTGGTGCAGTGCTTCTTGTATTGAATAAGGGACCACCTCAGGCCTTTCGTAAGAAGCAAGTCCGCAACGCCTACATAACGGTAGTTGTCGACATGTTCATGAAGTTCGTCTTGTTGCGCGCAGTTCGTACCACATCAGCTGCACCAGCGACACAGTTCCTACACGATGTGGCAAGCATCTTCGGCCCACTATGGTGATCACAGACAGGCGAACTTCGTTCACGAGCACCAAATTCAAAGCAGCATGTGAAACTTACAACATCATGCATGTCAAAAATGAAACTGCCACGCCACAAGCTAACGGGCAAGTTGAACGATACAACTGCATGACAACCCCAGCGGCGGCAAGCTTGCCGAAAGATACTGATGTCAAAGACTTGGATTTGACTTTGCCTCAGTTGATGCGGGACATAAACAACACGCACCACCAAGCTACTAAAATGACGCCATTTGGATTTCTGCACAATTTCAGGTCACATAGCATTAAAGGCGACAGTGTAGAAGATGCCCTTGCAAAAGAGTTCGACCAAGAAATAGAAGCCAGGAGAACATCAGCAGTGCAAAATATCTTCGAAGACCAACGCAAGCAGCAAGAACGCTACAACAGGAAGCTGGCAGATATGCCAACATACAGAAATGGAGATACTGTACTGGTTGAGCGAGACCCGACAGAAAGCAGGGAGTCAAGGAAATTGAAGGAAAAGTATAAGGGACCATACGAGAAAGGCTTGCTAACGGTCGTTATCGCATCAAGTACATGCCAGAGGTGCAGTGAAAGCTAAGAGATACAGCAGTATCGCGCCTGTCGATAAGTTCAAGCTATGGGGCCTAGATTTCATCGAGACAGGAATCTGAAGATGAGTATGACTCCGACCGAGACTGTAGGTAGGACAGGACAGCCGAATGTAAAGGCTGACCTCCTTTTCCCTTCGCCATAGATTAAAAGAAGATTAGATGAGGAAAACACCCCGTGGACGAAGAGGAAGTGGCCAACGCAGCTTGGAGCGGAGATGGATGAAACACTCCGGATTCGGCCACGATGCGAGGAAGGCCACTTCTCTAGTTCTCTACATTGTTTTCAATGCATGTCGTCAACTTTAACCTAAAAGACGGAGTTCGTAATTCCTTCAGTAAGACGATACGACACTGAACTCATCCCATCCGGCTAGCTTTAACATCTGGTTTCATAAAACTTTCCCTTGTCAATGACTACAGTGGCGTTCTACAATCGATACAAACAAGTCATGACGCTCAGCTCAGTACGACAGATAATTTGCTTTGTTCCCTTCGCTTAATCTACAGCAATTAAAAATAAGCTAAAATAAAATTGCCTCAGTGTGAAACTGTTTGGAAGCCATTACAAAAACCTGGGATTGCAGCTGCTTCAGAATAAAATTAGTTTCTGTGAGCTTTTCTTTATAACAGAAAGTTATGTCATCTGCAAATTAATGGGCATTATTTGGTAGAGTATAAAGCTGGGCTAGCTGGTGCATATTTGGAGGGAAAAAAAGCAGCGGAAATGATGCAGACAATGCAAATACACGCAGGATGACGCTGGACTATCAACTGACTTTATTTCAAGGAAGAGCACATATATGCCCTTCAGCAATAAAAAACGTATGTGTACACATGACAATTCGCATTAAAAAGGCAAAAAAATTACAACACAGGGAAGACGCCCATCACACTGTGCTTTCGATAGCTATCTGTGAGTGCTAAAGAGCTTAGAAATCTAATTTCCTTATCAAACAGGCTTACTGACGTGTCATTAACATACATATTTTTTTATGATACGGTATCCATACAGACGCATGACAATGGTGTTAATATCGGGGGTGGTCAGAGCAAGAGCGAGCTCTCTCAAAAAATAGTAAAAACGTCTTGAAACTGCACACACTGTGCTATTAAGTCAATGTGAGCACGTGCTCATCTCCCGATCGACAACACTTGCCATCAGCTCTCCAGCGGCGGGGAACCATGACCCACCACCCCCTCTTCCCCTCCCTTGCTTCAAAACTCCCTTCCTGTCCTCCTCCCCCCTCTCCTACAGCTGTAGAGTTCTCGCGTTTTGTTGTTTTTCTTTTCGCTAGTCAGACAACGAACGCCAGCCGGTGTTCCCCCGCTTACTTCCTGCTGATTCTTGCTTGGGTCTTTTTATTTTTCATATTTGTATTTTTCGCTCTTAAAATGCCAAGTTGCGTCTATTCCTCAAGTGCACGGATATGTAGTGTACGAATGCCTGGTATTACTAAGGACGCATTATTAACGTGCGCCTGGGTGCATGACCAATGTTGTATATATTACTGCAGAGCGTTATAACAGACACTTAGGAGGGTAATATATATGGGAACCTCATGAATGTGCAGTCACCTCTACGTTTGATCACTAGCCACAAAACTTGGTAAAATACTACTACTAGTAACAAATAAAATATATTTTATTGGTTACAAAGCATGGATATAGATCCATTTATAATTTTTATCCATGATACGCATCAATTCTGAAGCTTCACAAAAAACTGAATCCAAGATGTCGGTAGAACATATCACAGTAGCGCTATTCAGAATTTTTGTTACTGAACGAGCACAGTGTTCGGGCCAGCACATTGCCGTGCTTCTGCCAGTAACCTGGAGCAGAGTACAGCCAACTCTGGGGCGACCACTTGCCGTGCTTTACTGGCTAATTAGGTTGGCTGCCAATCATTTTCTGAATGTCGGCCACACATCGGTAGCCGGTCAAGGATGCTGGGGCTGGTGCAGTTTTCTTAATTTTTACCAGGATGGCACAGTCTGGCGCAAGGGCGGGGTCAGTGAATGATCTCGCGAGGGTCCTGATACAGTTGTTTGACTTTGGGACCCTCGCCTGTATAATTTACATGTGGTAGCAATTCTGGATTTAATAAACCGTGATTTGAAAAAAAAAACAGTTAAATCACCCCTAGGATTATAATAAAATATTAATATTTATTAATTAAATCATTAATTTATTGCAGGTACACTGAGGGCTTCTTGAAATGAGTGTATGATACAAATTATTCAGGAGACAGGATTACAATTAGGAGTTACCCTTAGCACAGTGTAATAGATATTATTTATTGACACATCCTACTGATCTAGCTAAATCTGATACGACGCCAAGTTCTCATGAAACCAAACACTAATAAACGTTTGTTCAGATGCTTGAACATGGTCGATATATCTAATACAGTAAAACCTCATTAAATCAAAGTCATTGGGGTCGCAAAAAATATTCGAATTAACCGGGTTTTCATATTTACCGACACAGCAAAAAAAAAAATTGACCGAGGCAAAAAATTTTGTAGCGGGAGCATGCTGCCCTCTATTGGACATACTTCACAACAACCGTGTATTGCCATGTAAAAGTTTCCCCCAACTCGCTCTTGTTGGCCAAAAAAAAAGTTGACCACAAAGGAAGTCGACACATACAACCTTGCTTTGTCCCACTGTCTCACTTTGTTTTGTAGTTTCTCGCGGGATGGCAGTGCGGCACGCGCGCAACTCAAAGCAACAAACGCGGAGCAATGCGATCACAAGGGTCTGAAGTCAACAGAGATCAAAAGCAAAAAAACAGCGCTCCACCTTGCTTTCCACAATCGCGTGTGGCCTAACGCCAAACCAAACTGCAAATGGTCCTGTAGTTTTAGAGTCCGGCATGACGCAGGCCTTGGAGATTATCAGAAGTTAGCTCTGGCACTGCCTACCGCTCGTCAGAAGAAGCGACCGCCAGCGCAAGAAAAGGTTGTAAGCGGCGCACAATTCAAATTTTCTTTAGCGGAACCGCATACGAATTAACGACTTTTCTTGCCAGGAATGGCCACCGGCATGGGGCGAATACTACCCGCCACTCATCCAAAGCCACTTTAGACTCTGCAAAGTAATCAGCTATGCCGGTAACTCAATCACGTCAGACAACTCAAACTGTCGGCCAGCATTGTGCACAGTCAATCCGTCGCGGGTACAGAGCAAGAATGGCCGCATCGCGGGACAAGCGCAGGTGCGCTTTTCGGCGGTCGGCAAGCCTTAACATAGAGTGGTTTCCGTGCTGGGATTATTTCAGCTGGGGCGCTTCACACATTATGCATCAACATCGCGCTGCGGAGCCTCCTCGCGGCTCCGAAAGGCCGTCGCTTCACCGGTTTCCGGAAAAATCGGGATCAGTCATTGCCACACAGCAGCCCAGGCCTTGAATTAACCTCTTCTTTTCTCTCATCCCATTTGTCAGCGCTGTTTCAGCGTTGTTCAACATTTTTCTGGCAATATCTCTTGCTGGTGCAACCGTGATTCATTTCAATTTAGCTGTGTTCATTTGCAGGTTACTGTAAATTGAACACTGCCAAATTTCCTCAACATCCCTGGAAGAGTGCCTGCAACCAAAAGTCAAATGATAAAATAACAGAAGATTGTTGCTGCCTGTAAAGGTATCCTTAAGTGATTGTAAGTGTTTGTCATATGTTGAATATATAGACTAAGAACTATGTGGGTATTAGTATTTTTCTTTGTGGTATGTCACTTTCCACTTTTAGACAATGGGAATAATATTTATAATCACAAGCACACTAAAAATATAGGTCCAGAGAGTTTTCTACTGAGTATGATATGCCTTCATATATAGTAACACTGTGACTAAAAAGCATTATGTTATGACTAAATGAATGCAATGCTTTCACTGAATCTAACTCAGAAGTTTCAGGATAATGTTAAATGAGGCTGTTGGTTCACCTTACACAAAAAAAAAAAAGAGGCCAACTTCAACTTCACAAAATCCTGAACCATTATTGCAGCCTTGTATGGACCGATCAAACGAGAAGCTGTGCGCCACCATCGGCTTACGCGGATCACCAGCTTCTAACTTGAACGAATATCAAAGCGCTGTTCTCTTCTGCTGAAAGACATCAACCAGAACGGCGTATAATAAATGCATGAGCCAACACTCAAACTGATAAGAGTAAAAAAAAAAATGCAAATGTTCTCAGCAAAGCACAAAATAATGATGACAGTAAATGACGACAGCATGTAAATAATGATAGGCAGAAATATAATTAGATCTACATACAAAACCCTTACGAAGATGAAACCATGCGATGGTTGAAACATCCGCATATGTATATGCCATTAACATCCGCAAGGCCAAGGGAGGTGACCAAACAGATGCATAGAAGTGCCAAAACGTGATGATGATAAACATTAGAGGTGCCAGATATGGGTGCAAAAGTAAAGTGCGTAATAGAAACGTACAAACTCGGCACGATGTTGCGTTTGTCATGAATTCGTTCACGCATGCATTGGGGTTGGCCGCGCCGACAGAGATCCATGGTTACCACAGCTGATCGCGGTTTCGCCTTTGACAAAATACCGAAATAATAATAAGCTGCATCCGACTATAGAAGTTTCGTTTCTACGATGAGGCATCTGAAGCACATGGTCAATGCAGTGACAGCATGGCTGGACTCTAGTTACTTTCTAATTGGTCTCAGAATCTGATAATCTTTTGTGTGGCTCTCCAGAAATGTAATGGGTGCGTGAAAGCGATTTCTTCAAGCACTTTTTTTTGTAAACTTCTACTCATCTTTCCATACACTGCAGCAACGTTCCTCCCGTTACGCTCCTGTTCTTTCGTTTTTTTTTCCTTTCCGCACCCTCAAAGTTGACCCCCGCGTTACATTCAGGTAAATACGGTATTCTAGGCAAAAGGCAAAGCACTCTGGGCAGCACCTACGAGAAAAGAAAGAGCACCTGTATCTGTGGTGCCACAGCAGCTGCCGGGGCCTTGTGCTGCCGAAGTGAGGCGCGATGCATGGCATCCAGAACAAAGTCATCAATGTCCAGGGCCTGATGGGTTGGTGGCCGTGGCTCACAGTTGGCCAAGCTGGGGCTGGTGGCCAGAATGCCACAGCTCTCGAGCAGGGCATCATGGCCCGTCTCGGGTGCGTCCGAATCACTCGAGTAGTCTGAGCTGAGGGTGCGCTCAGCAGCTGGCAGGGGCTGCCGCAGCCAACGAGCCGAGTCTTCCTCCGAGTCAGACGAGCTGTCCACCTAACAGGGAAAGAAGATGGCATGTGGCAGCAGCTGACTCAGGCTGACCAAGCTGTGCCCTTCCTGGTGGCCTCTACTGCAAATGTGTCACAGGGAACAGCTTTCTTCTTTGTTTCGAAACAAGTGAAAAATCTAAACAAAAAATGAGATGAGGCCATTGTGCTGCAATCAATTTCTTGTACACGGGGTTCTTTTATAAGTGAAAAATGTGAATCTGGCCTTCATAAAGCTTGGCACTACTCACATGCATACCTTTTTTAGTTGCATGTGTCTTTAGTGTATTGTTTATTATTTGGCACAACTACGTGCAAGCATAAAGCCATCTGTAAAAAATTCACACCGAGTAGATAACAAATATCTCTTTCAGGCACTGCGTGTACTATCGTGATAGAAAGAAACATGAACAATGCGGCGCCTAAGCACTCCGCTGTTAGAATTACTTCTGATTGCGCTTTTGGTTGGTTTATGGGGTTTAACATCCCAAAGCTACTCAGCTATGAGGGACGCAAGAGTGGAGGACTCCGGATAATATTCACCACCCGGGGTTCTTTAATGTGCACTGACATCGCACAGTACATGGACCTCTAGAATTTCGCCTCCATTGAAATTCAACTGCCGCGATCGGGATCGAACCTGTGTCTTTCAGGTCAGCAGCTGAGCACCATAACCACTGAGCCACCGCGGCGGGCTGATCACGCTTTTGCCTTGGTGGCAAGAGAAAGACAATAGAGTCGACCTAGAATGCATCACGGATGACTTTAGTGTCTTTTTGCTACCGCCAGAGTAAAAGCGTGATGAAAAGAAATGCGAACAGTGTAGCGCCCCTGTACATTTGTAAATACATCAAAAGGAATGCCGTATCCCCATATAAAAGCACAACGTGCAGAAACATGGGCATTATAACAAAGTGCCAAAGTATGCAAAATGCCTGCAGAGCAATTTCAAGCCAGGCATGCGAAATGGATGGAAAAATTCGTTTTCATGATGGAACGCCTCCATGTTTTGCGGTAGCTCTGGTACAGCTCTAGGTCAGTGCGCACTTTTTTTTGTTCGCTTTACAAGGATGAATGTTTTAAAACACTTAAAATGTGCTGATTGGTTGACATGATGAGTTCTTACAACAGGAGTAAGTCAAAAGCAGTTTAACTGAGACCCTTCAACAAGTGGGGAGGTACGGAGTGGAGAAATGAGGTCTTGACAGAAACCGCATAATCAAGCATCTGGGAAGATGGAAATTTTTTTCTGTGCAATATTGCTGTGATCATCACCATCAGCCTAGCTAGGCCCACTGCAGAACTAAGGCCTCTCCCATATCTCTTTAATTAACCCTGTCCTGTGCCAGCTATGGCCACCTTATCCCCACAGATTTCCTAAGTTCATCCGGTTACCTGACTTTCGGCCTCTCCCTGCTGCGCCTGCCTTCTCTTGGAAGCCAGCCCATTACGACCAACGGTTATCTTTTCTTATTACACGCGCTACCAATGCCCATTTCATTTTCTTAGTTTTAACTACAGTGAGATAGAACTCAAGAACGCAACAGTGAACGCCCCTCAAAGGAGACCCTCCAGCCAATGGCAATGACTGGTTCTCAAGCTATTACAGTTAATCTCCTAGCATGACATCGCAGATGACTGGCAGGTGCCTCTGTGAAAAGGTATTAACCACCTCTGAGGGATATTTGCTGCTGCATTCTTAACTTGTATCCACTAGGGGATGCTAAAGATTCGGGTTTGCTCTCTGACCTTCTCTTCCAGTCTCTTAATGTTACACCTATCATTTTCCTTTCTATAGCTCGCTTAGTTGTCCTTAACTTAAGTTCAACCCTTTTCATTAGCTGCCATGTTTCAGCCCAACAGGTGATTTCTATCAAGATACAGGTGATATATACTTTTCTCTTGAGGGATATAGGTAAACTGCCATTCATGACCTGAGTGAACCGGCCAAATGCGCACCACCCCATTCTTATTCTTCCAGTTACTTCACTCTCGTGGTCCGGATGTGCGGTTACCACCTGCCCTAAGTAGATGTATTTCCTTACCACTTCCAATGCTTCGCTCCCTATTGTAGACAGCTTTTCTCTGCTTTTCCTGCCTAGGTCATTAAGCATTAAGGCAATGTTATCACCGAATCATAGATTACTAAAGTATTCATCATTAATTCTTACTGCCATCTCTTCCAATCGAGATCTCTGAATACCTCCTGTAAACATGCAGTCAACAGTACTGGAGAGATAGTGTCTCCCTGCCATTCACCCTTCCTTATTGGGATTTTATTACTTTCTCTGTGGAGGACAATATGGTGACTGCGCAACTGCTATACATACCCTCTAGTATTTCTATATATGGCTCTTCTACAACCTGATTCCATAATGCCTGCATGACTGCTGAGGGTTTGACTGAACCAAATGCTTTCTCGTAATCTATGAAAGCAGTATACCCCATAAGCACAGCACTGGCTGCGCCGCCTGTCGTCGCTCTTGCGAAGCATCGACGGGGCTGCTCCCGCTGGCTTGCTGTTTGCAGCTGGCTTGTTGCTGCTGTTCGCTGGCCATTTGTTTACGGATCTCTCTCAAAGACTCTACACACATGCGTGTGCCGCCATACAAAGGCTTTACGGATTCGAGTGGTAATCGGACAAGCATGCTTTTAATCTCAGAGGCGGCTTTAGATTTGGAAATCCTGATTTTCCTTTCTGCGCAATTCGGGTGCGCTGTATTGTTTATGACGTGACTCGCAACTGACCCACGGCTATATCGCGAAAAAAGAAACTGTTTTGTGGATGCGATCAATTTGTGTCTATCGCTGCCCCGGTTTTCTCTTTAGCATGAACAGCGTTATGCTGTTAAAGGGGCTGTGAAGGGGGCATGCCTGGGATATTGAAGCACGCCACTTCACAAATAGTGTCCAGCAAGAATTTTTTTTAATGCACTTTGTAGAAGCTGAGTTATCTGTAGTTAAAATTTGAATTTCAGCGTCTTCGCGCTTTTCCCTCTCCTCTCGTCACTTTTTGCACGCTGGAAGGTAGGCGCTCCTTTGCCGACCCCCCTCTGGGAGCGGAGCTTCCCGACCCGCCGGAGCTAAGCGGCTTATTGGCCGCGGCTACGGTAGCTGCCTGACATCTGAAAGAATCTAACCAATGGCCACCTCTAACCTTGTCTACGCAGATGCGGGGGGCGGAGGAAGGCGCGAGCATGAAAAAGTCGCTGGGAAGGGCTCGCCAACTTTGACGCGTGATTGTGGATCGTCTGCTGTGTGTAGAAGATTATTATTTGGCTCTGGTTTTCATGGCAACACAGTGCAGTGATTAAGTGAGTTAATGGGCTCTCCTCGGAAGGCGTTTCAGAGCCATTTAAGCATTGTTCAAACTCCTAACCGTGAAACCATGCACTGGTATAGCAAGCTTCATTGGTTGCTCTAGGTGACATGAGATGCTGTGTTTTATGCTGCCTATTTACCTCTGTCATGTACCGTGCCGTGACATGTTATGATTCTGGCTCATTCCTGTGCGCTCTATTAAACGGCTACATTATCTTTACAACACATGGACTTCCTTGCAATTTTACTAACATAGGCTTCACTATGACACCTGTGCACAATTCTGCAAACGGTACCCGACGCCACTCCACAGCTCAAAAGGCAAATTTTACTGGAGCATGAAACTTCATAGTGTACCTATTTGCTTGCAATACTTTTGGTTGCAGAGGACTAATAATACTCCCAAAATATAGTGATTTCGTTTTGTTTGTTTTTTTCCTTCTGTGTTAATCATTCAACATTTTTTAGTGATGAAAAAGTGGTCTAAATATATGCAAGGTGTAACATTCCGAAACTGTGAAGGATAATGTAGCAGAGGGTCCGGATTAAGTTGGATTACCCGAGGTTCTTTAACGTGCACTGACATTGCACACCGCGGGAATACTTTTTCATTCCACTTCCATCAAAATGAGGTCGTTGCGGTCAGCATTTGGTCCCATGGCTTTGGGCTCAGTAGCCATGGGTGAACGGGCGCCTGCTGTGCTAGGGCCAGGGCTTAATGAGTGGGTGCACAGAGCATGTTCATGCTTCACGAGCTCTCTCTATGTCTCGTCCTGTTGAAATAGGCATGCAGCAGGGCTCTGTTTTGTCACCCTTCTGTTTAACGTGGCGATATCAGTGGTGAAATGCCAAAGCCACCAAGGTGGGAAATTTTTGCAGGCTTGTTAGCCCCTCAGAAATAATGTTAGTCACTAAATGTATAATGAAAACGAGTGATATCTCAAGTTAGCATTTACTCAACTGTGAAATTTTTGTTAATTACTAGCATTTTGTTTTGGTTTTCAAACAAGGAGACAAGAGTGACAAAGGCTACAGCATACATTACACGGACAATATTATCCGTGGTGCAGTAGTATAGAGTCCGAAAAGTTACCACTGAAAACTGGATATTTTAAAAGTTACATCTGATGGCGATGTTTTTTATATTATGCCTTATTGTTAGTGCGGCAATCAAATGAAAACAAACGATATAGCTGCTGCGCAGAGTGCTCTTACATATTGTGTTTAGCATCGCGGTGCCATACAGCAGTGCTATCAAAACAAGCACATTGGTGGTGGATCCCGAAAAGCAGCATAGAAGGCGATCATTTTCCCCTCACTCCCTTTCCTCAATCTTCTCAGGAGTCAGTAACTGACTGGGTTATGGTGGTGACACAGAAAATTTCATCAAGCATCACTCTGCTTTGTCAACACTCTTTGGTAAGTGCACTGAAAGGTTAGGTTTCTGCATTGGAGCGGTAATTTACAGGCAAGACATTCTATCCATGGCGCACAGTTTCACTTGGCATACGCGCATTGGGCTCGCTGTACTGCAATGGTATCGAAGATACGGCCACTCTCATTGAGCGCAGATTCATCTCTGGCTCTATTTCTGCAGCTATAGAAATATCCTTCAAGAGGAAATTATAGCCAGAGGGACCGAACTTTGAGTGCCCCATTTCGTTTTATATCGCTCTTTGTTTTCATTCAGACACAGACCGACGCTTCGAGAGGAACGAGTGAAACGTGGCGGAGTAATATGGTCCCGCGGACGCATTACTTCCGCAGCCTCCGCAGCCTTGCCTGCTATGTACGAAATAGAGTATACGGCTGTCGTCCTCGGATAAGGTCAGATATATGTTCTGCAGAGAGATCTACTTTTCCTCAGTAAGGCATGTTGCTGGGCTAGTTGGCTTAGCATTTTTTGAAGCTTGGAAGTTGGCGCCTGTCCATTGTCTCCTTGTCTCTTTTGTTCTGTCTGTGTGAATTTATTTGCGCCAAGGTGGATTTTTTCCAAGCTTCAAAAAATCTACTTCTCTTTGCGCTAAGTCATTGATGGGCTTTTTCCTTACTAGGTTCCTTAGTTTCCTCTTCCAAGTCTAGGCTAATTCGAGACCTTACTATCCTATGGTCACTGTATCGCACCTTGCCAAGAACCCCATTTCCTGCATAATGTCAGGATGCACAACCAATATGAAGCCTATTTAGTTTTCAGTCTCGCCATGCAGGCTCTATTTCCATCTACGGCTAGTTCTTCCATTTGCAGAAGGAATTCAGGATCCATACAGTTTCGTTCTTTGAACTCACCTTTGCTATTCCTAGAGCCCATTCCATAGTCACCCACTGCCTGGTCCCCTGCCGCCTGCTTTTTGCCGACCTTGGCGCTGAAGTCACCCATCAGTACTGTGTCCTGTTTTTCACTTTACTCAGTGCTGATATTTCACACCTTCATAAAATCTTTAGATTAAACTGGTCATCATGACTGGCCTGGGTACCAACAGGTGTGAGCAGAGGGGGGCACCCCTAATAGACATAAGGGGGAAGGGGCAAATTTTGCGCCATTACCCAGAAGCCAAGAATGAGTGCCGCCATGAAATTTGGCCCGCATGCCCATGCTTGTACCACCATCAATTTGTACTTCTTATTAAGATTAAAGGAGGATAGACAACTAATCTTGGTGGTATGTTTTCTTCTTTGCAGTGATGCATAATATATTACCATGCATGGGTCATCATGTGGTATTCGACCGCTACATAATTTATAATCGAAATTTTTTCCCATGCCGTAGCGGTTTTGGTTTCAACAGCTCTGCGACGTCAAAATTCCATATAGGCCACATGAGGCATGAAAAAAACTGCAATTTAATCACTGCTTCTTCATTCGCTGTCATTCTAGCTGCTGAAGCAGGCTGGCCTTAGTGTTGCAGTGAATTAAAATGATAAAGCAGCGATTATATCACAGTTTTTCTTGCCTTGCGTGACCTATATGATGCAGCATTGAAATCAAGGTTACCGTTCAGTTGTTGAAACCAAAACCAAAAAGCATAAGAGAGAAATTCGATTAAAATTATTTAGTGTCTGTAACCAAGTACCACATGGTAATCCATGTATACTAACGCCTTAGCATCACTGCACGGAAGATAACACACACCCAAAAATTAGGTGCCTATACTTACTTCTTTAATTACTATAACTGCCACCCTCTCTTTAATGCTATAGAACTGCTCTATGCCGCCAGCTATAGTCTTACTTATCAGGAATCGCACATCTAGTCCTTCTCTGTCCACTGAAACATGACAGCATAACACAGTAGTGAAAGAACAGATGTGATATTTTAGCTTTTTCTACCGCACTAAAATTTGTGCACGAAGTTGGTAGGATGACAATTTCAGACTTTTTACACTATAGAAACCAACGTTTATTAACATATTAAGGGACAATTTGTTCCCCCAGCATATTTGTTGAAGAACTGCTTTCAGTGCTGCATGAAGTTATTGGCAGTTATGTTTTTATTACGAATTGAGGCAACTATTTCAAGACTGTCTTTTCACAATAACTTCATGCGTCAGTACTTCGCACACGAGCCTTTCCTAGTGATCACTGCTCGACTCCACCGAAGCATGGAGTCCAGGAAGCTGTCAGTGAATGTCTAGTCCATATTTCTCCACTTCTGCAGCAGCTGCTCGACTTCCTGCTCGGCGATGCTTATCTGAATGTATTCAATTGAAATAATCGCATACATTGGCTTGACCACTCCATACCGTCCTGTTTTTCATCAAAATTTTTCACAAGCGTAGAAGAGTGCTTCGGGTCGTAATTCTTTTAACTTGTGGTACATTGAATTCAGTCAAAGAGACAAACTCCACAAGTGGAGAATCAGCTCCATGCCATGACGTTCCAGCCTCTGTAGTTTAACATGGGAAGCTGATAACGAGGTCCATATACACTGCGTTTGGGGCAACGCATACTATAAATCCCATCATTCTTGCATGACAAGAACTTCAACCTAGAACTAGTGACCTATCCACACGAGGTGTTCCTTTATCTACATCATCCTGGAAGCCGAATGCCTTTCACAGATGTGCGAGGTTTGAGCTGGGCACCTGTCGTATAGTTCAGCACATTACACATGACGTATCACAGTTCACAGAGTTAATGTTGAGCCTGATAACAAGGCCAAATCTTCGGAAACATTGATAACAGTCAGTCTAGAGTTCTTTAGGCTTGCGCGAATGATGTCTTTCTCGACAACTTGGTTGCTCGTTCTGGTGTGTCTACTGCGAAGATTGAAAAGCCAAACCTCCTCTGAACCTATATCTCTTCAAAACTTGTGCAGGCATAGACTGCTCTGCCCTGAAATCCAGTGAAAGCTGCACCCCATAGTTGTGGCCAGGGATAATTGCCATTTGAGCAGTCTTGACGTTATGTTAACCTCATGCCCTACCAACTGCTTATAAAAGTATGCAGTAATACATAAAACCTCAGAATATGTTCCTGTAAATGACAGTAAGTTAATAATAATTTAGAACAGATGGAAAATGAGAACGCAATGGGAAGTGCCCATGAAGGGCAAAAATGAAAAAAGAACTGAATGCAAACAGTTAAGCCCCCAACAGCTCATGACAGATGAAGAGGACATTACTGCATCATAATATATTCATAAATAGCAAACAGATCTTTTAAATCCATGATATTTTGAATTTATACAAAAAAATTTAAAACATCTTTCTGTTCACTGCTGTATGTATATGCTTCATCTGTCCTCCTAACCTCACTAAGCCCTACAACATCCCATATAATACCCGTTAGTTCTTCGAACAGCACTGATAGGCTAGGCTCACTGGATAGGGTGCTAGCGTTGAACGTTGCCAGGTTCAGTTTCCACTGGAGGCCCGTCCAGAGCCAGAGATTCTTACCACCCTTCGCTGTGTCACACAAGCCTGACTGCCATCTTGGCCAGTTGCTCCGCAGCCACCGCGGACTGAGGGCCAGGAGTTACCTGATGTGTTCATACAGGTGGTGTGACTAAGTACTACACGAGGGTAGCCAAACCTGTTTTGGTGAGAGGGTGCACTGCCAGCTCTGGTCGCAGGGATCAGGCTCAATGCCAGGCCTGGTTATTCAATTTCATTGACTCAGTTTTTTTTGTCTAGAGGAGAATTATTACGGGACCAACACTTGAACCACAATCCTCTTGCACGTGAAGCGGATGCTCTACTTCTACGTCACCAATGCATCCTCCTTCGATATTGGCATGCTCCTCAATAAACCTGAAAACATCATTGTTGTCCCCGGTTGGTTAATAATTCGTGCCTGAATTAAGGGATATAAAATTCACATCCACTGATGCAGGTGTGCAGGTGATACAGGTGTGCACAAGCATAAAAATGGCCCAGTCATAGCAAGATCCTGTTCGCAGTGTTCGTAGATGCAAGGAAGCATGGGGAGGTTTCCTCACAAAGGACTTAAGCACAAAATTGCAACAGACAGGCAGGCAGGTTTAAATGCAAAACTGTTTACAGGATGAGCCTGCACCCACAAAAAGAAGTAAATAAACTAGGCAGCAGCAATGCAGACGAGTGCACTAGGCTACTTTCTGGGTCAGGCTGAGAGTGTTTGTTAACTGTGCTCCAGTATTTACACATGCCGGGGAACTTTTCAGATAACTGGCTTACACAACCTTGAACAATCTGGAACACTAGAAATCAGCTACATGTGACAGTGATCCTTCACAAATAATCTTGCAGTGTCTAGCAGGCACATGCAAGTTAATACCAAAAAATGGTAATGCCACACAGCACCGCTTTCCCTGAACACAAAAGTACACACTGGCAGCACACACCCAATCCCGACATTTGTGCCAGTACAGTTAAACCTGGGTGTAATGAACCTCCATGCAGTGAATCCCTCAATATTACAGAGTTTCTCAAATCCACAACTCCATGTAACGGTGTTGCGATCTTTGAGCTGACTATCTTTTAGCTAGTGCGGCCTGAGCCATGCTAAAGTTTCATGATGATAAACCATGAGAGGAATGCCTATGATCGCAACAAACACAGTTAATGACGCGCTGCACTTTCCTGTGAGCTGCCCATCAATGTGAGCCCATCACTGCCACTGATAGCAGACAGCTGGGCAGAACAAGAGAGGGGACTCCCTCCACTCCATGCACAGCAGTGTTATGCGTGGCACTGCCATTATCAATGCGAAATGTGTCTCTGTAATTCCACCTGCATTTTTGTTTACATTCTGCATTGTCCTTCACATGAAAAGCTGATGTGAGAACTTTAACTGTACCCAGCAGTTGCAGTGAAAAAAGAAGGGCAGGGTGACCACACTTTCTGGCCACAACTGGTGCGCAGCTGACCTGGAAGGAGCCCTCGGTGAGTGCCCCCAGGGCTGTGGTGGGGCGCTTGGCGAGGCCACGTACGCTGCGCATGGGGTTGAGCCGAGCAAACTGTGAGGTGACATTGCTAAGGGCACGTGAGCCCACGCTCACAAATGCCATGAGCTGACCCTCTGACACGTTGCGTGTCATCACCCCCAGCGGGGCCAAGCCCAGGCTGCCGGGCCGCTCGCCCTGGACAAAGGGCAGCTTGCTGCGGCGTCGCTCCAGCTTGCCCTCAAACAGAGGCACACTCAGCGACTTGACGCTCAGGGCCACCTTGAAGGACTCGCAGATGGCCTTCAGCGACTCTGCAAGGAACACACACTGGTCGTCTCATGATAGCTCACTCTAATTGGCTACTTCAAATAGAGACGTCCGAGGAGAATGCCGAAAAGTAAAAAAATTACTCAACTCACACCCAACAGTGATGGCTAAGTGACAGCAATCCGAGATTTGTTTTAGACTATGGTGACAGAGTGATGGCCAAAGAACCGACCACAGGAATGCACACCATACAATAAAGAAAGCTCAGTTATGGTGCATCCTTTCATAAAAAAATACTGAACAAAGAGTGCACGTCTAGTTACCACAGCAGTACATGTTAAGTGACAAAAGGCAGCTAAAAGGAACAACAATGAGAAGCCAAGCAGATCATGCCAGGATTTATTTTAGAGTGCAGGCTCAATAAATTGCAGCCCTTTCCAGCCTAATGTGAAGCCCTCTTGTACTGGAGGAAAGACCATACCAGACTGCATTCATATGTAATAGAGGCTCCACCCATGCTTCGCTGTTCAAAGATAGCCACCACAGTAGAATCTTGATGATACGAATCTAACGGGGTCACGAAAAAATACTAAAAGACGAAGTTTTCAGACCACCTGATTGGTGCTTCGGCTCTTACTCCGAGACTGGCATACGCAGCAGGAACCCTCTCATGGTGTTAATCCCAGCACAACTGGTGACTGCAATGCCAGCTGTGTATGGGCCATGCACCCATGCTCACTGCTTGCGATGTGTAGCGCACGACTTGCAATTGCAGCACCGACAATGTACAGGCAGCACTTAATGTCTCAGGGTGCAGCGACTGCTCACGTGCTCATTTCATTAGTAATGGTGCTAGAGTGTGTTTGGAACATCCGAAATTCTGCACATTTTAACAATACATTTCAGCCAGGGAATTTTAAGAACTCATATCAACCGTGTTTGTATCATCAAGATTCTACAGCATTAGAATAGAAAATCTCCTGCTGCATAAAGAAAGCCTAACATTTAAGCAGCCACCTGTTCCCTCAGAGAAAAACTAATGCATATCACCCATACAGCTGAGCAAGCCGTTATAAGCACAGGCAGGAAGTAAATGAAAAAGTGAAGTCATGCAAATGGACCAAACTGCAAAGAATCCATCTACGAGAGAACTGTGCCATCAATTCAAAGGACATGTAAATGAGATCATGCAAAGTACAATGCCGCCAATTCACATTTGGAATCTTAAAATATAGCCATGGGTAGTAGGCAACCAGAAAAATAGGCAAACATAACCACTGTAAGTGAAATAAATGAAAGCTGATAATTTCCATAACTAACATTTAACAGCCTTCACAGAGTTACATGGCCCAAGTCATGCACATGGTATGGTGCCTATAAGGAGAGGTGGAGCCAACGCCCGCATATTTGCAGCGAAAACGCATGCCGTCAATTCATGCCGCTACCGCAGTGTCTGCTGTGGCGCTCTGGCAAGCACTTCGATGCTTCTCGGTGCTCCTCGCGCTCTTCGTGCGTGCGCACATATGATTGTTGTCTGCTTGTCTCGATATTGTGCCCACGTGCTTTTTGTGGTGTTTCTTTTGTGGTGATGGGGTGCTTGTTAATATGCACACTTCAGTTTCGTGCCCTGTATTAGAAAATGGATCATCAGGTAAAGAAAGCGAAGCAAACACACTGCTTTGCGCTTAACTGTACATCTGGCTACGTATCGTCAAGGAAGCCGGGTTAGCGAATTACTTTGTTTTCTGTGCCAAAGGGCCCCGAATGTTTTGAAATGTGGCGGCAACCCATACCCAGGCCTGACAAACTTCTCGACGAGAAATCAGCCCTCTGCGAGCTTCACTTTGATGAATAGTATACTGTCCGGCACTTCACGCACGCGATCAACGGAGCAACAGTCAAGATTCCCCATGATCGACCTATGCTTACAAATGACACGGTCCCAAATATTACCCAAATGCTCCATCGTACCTGTCCAAGAAAATCCCTCAGAAGAGGCAGTCGAGAACATCGACATGCGGCCGCCCCCCGAAGCTCCAACGCTGTGAAGCGAGTGCCTCATCCCAAGACGTTTTAGAGACCATACATGATGAAGGGAATGTATGAGACCACCAGGCTCTTGAGTCTGAAATTTCCATGGTACCTGATGTGCAAAGATGCGAACTGCCAAGCGAGTATTGGTCCAGACACCGCATCACTGCATCTGATAACGTCACAGCCTTCACTCTGTGTGCGTTAGAGGACCAGAATCTCTACTTTGAAAAGGTAGTTATCATGAATTCGAGCAGCCACGCGACTGAAGCGGCGGTTTTTGTGCAATAATGACTAAAGATCTTCGAGAGGTAGACTCTCTTATCCCGTGCAAAGGCGTTGGAAAAAAAAAGGAGAGTTCAAAACTAATTCAAAGCGTCGAGAGAAGACCTGTGGCATGAAAGGTTTCAGTGCGTCCTGTCCTGGAATAGCCCAGTCACCCCGAGCAGTGTGCCCTCAGTGTAGGTGCTTCAGGAAGCTTCTTATTAATCAGGCGCCATACAAAAGAACAGCTGCAAAAACCCAAGCTGGAATACTTTTCTACAAGCTCAAATTATGGACAGCACAACTGAAGTGAAGCAGGCTAGCCATGCTTCAGGTGAAGCCTAAGTTCGAAAGTTTGTGAGAAAAATTCAAAAATTGAATCGGTAGTGCTTGAGGACACAATCAGGGTCATACCGTTGAAGCAGCAACAGCAGGTGAGGGCATTTTTTGCTGTTTCAAGACAGGAGAGCACACAAGAAATGAAGTAAAAAAGCGAATGGGCTATGAAATGCTTGATCATGTGCATGAAAAGTCCTCGGCTTTATCAGCATATCGGGAAAAACAAAATCATGATATTGCCATTGCATACATCTCTCCGTCGAGGAGTGGATTCGGCCTGAGGGACCAAGTTCTTGCTGCTGTGGCAGAGAAGACTAATTCAATGGATTGCTTCCAGTGCCACGAAGGACTCCCGACTGACGAGATGAAAACTTTCCAAAAATCTTCACCTTTCAACTGAAGGGTATGCTGATCTGGGCAAATTTACTACAGAAAGCCAACGCTCACAAAAGTGTGATCATGGCCTCGTTCTCGTGTTCTAGCCATTCACAGGGAAGTGGCACCAGATCATTGGTGTATTTGCCTTGCACAGCAATGTAAAGGTGGATATGCTAGCCAAGATTGTCATTGAAGCTGTGATAATATGCGAGAGTGCAGGGCTGCATGTAGACTTCATAATGTGCGATGGAGCTACACGGAACAGAAGCATGTGGCGCTTATTTGGCATCTATGGAAGGAAAGAAAAAGTTGCCTGCAGAAAGCCCCACTGAGACAGGCCGTTTTCTCTACTATATATCCAGTTTCCCACATCTGGTAAAATGTGTGGGAAACATGTTTGTTCAGACAGGCTTAGTGAAAATCCCAGAGGGGCATACTATTATCAATCACATAGGCATTGCTCAAGTGTGATGAAATGCATGATACCACTCTCAAGGTGATGACCCACGTAAACAGGCCAGTTGTTCGTCCTTCTGGCTTCAAAAAACGGAGTCAACAATGCGTTTAGGCTGCTCAGCGACACAACGCTTAGAGGTCTTTTTCTCTACCGAGATAAAATCGAGAGACAGCTGGGAAGCATAGCGGTGACAGTTTTGCAGAAAGGATGAGAAGCTTGATCAAAGCCATGACATTGCGGTGCATCTCAGATGCCCTGAGACCTGGAGGGCACTATAAAAAAGTCATCCAAAGCTTCTTGTCCTACTTGGACACCTGGGAAGAAACAGCTCAATCGAAAGGCTTCTTCAGCAATAGCACAGCTGAAGGTCTTCTTGCGGCTCTTACAAGCACATTACATCTTCTAGAGTATTTGACGGCCGAGCTGGGGTTTCGTTATTTGATGACAAGCCGTTTGTGCCAAGACCCCATCGAAAGACTTTTTGGCATCATCCGACAAATGTCTGGTTGTGACGGTCACCCGAATGCCAGCCAATTTTTGATATCTGTGGACATACTAAGCTTCCAAAACCTGGCAAGATCGCCATCCCAAGACACTGTCTCTTCGGGACTCTTAACACGTTCACTGCAGCAACAATTTTCTTGGCCGTAATCCCTGTGCGTCGTGGCCCGCCGCTTTAGAATTTCTTGGGTGCGACGTGATCTATCAATGATCCTCCGGCGAAGTAACCTCATTGGAACCGCCAAGCATTGGCAGTAGTGACCCGTATTGTGTTTTTTTCGCTGCCTGTTTGACCGACCTGAGCTGTCCCACGGCTTAACAGCGCAACTTAGTATTTGTGCCGCACAGCAGGAATACATGCCGTGACCCACTGGTGACCCACAATGTAGTGAACGTGCCAAGGTGCCTGCTTAGCGTTTCCAGCGCTAGAGAGACAAGTTCCCAGAAGAGAATTGATATCGGAAACCTAACAGAAGCATACGAAGTGCTAGGTGTTTGTGACCTCGATCATCATGCCATGTTTGTTCAAGCAAGTGATATCAGGCAACATACGTAATTTAAGCTTAAATTATAATTGCCGAAAAAAATTCATTCATGAGGTGATCTTAGTTTGAACATATCGAAAAGGCATGAAACTAGGCACTGCTCAATAATTGATAAAAATTTCAAACTTTTAGATAACACTCCAAAAATTTTTTAATGATATTTGCACAGATTCTGGCTTTTGATATGATTCAGGTAATGTCTTTTTAGACAGTATGAATATTTTTAGAATTGAAATAAAATGTAAGAATTATAATTATTTGACATTTAAAAAAATATTGACATCCTTTTGGAAATTAAGAAATGACCATCTTGATTCGCTAGTTGTCTATTACCTATATATAATGTTACAGCTGATGAAACTGAATATGTCAAATTGAAATAAAATACTGAAGCAGCAGAAAAATGCATTTTGAACCATAAACACCTGTTTATTTCACCCTGAGGTGGTCCAAGTAAAAATACGAACGATGGTGGGTTTTAGTAGAACAGTTTATTACCTTCCATTTCGGAAGTTTTAACCGAGGTGATTTTTGTTTAAAGCGAGCAAAAAATTTTTAAAGTTGAGCTCTTGTGCCTTAAGTTGTGTTGTCTCTTTGCACCTCTTCACAAAGCACAGCATACAGGCGAAATGTACAGTTCTCATTCCTAAGTGAAGTTTCCACTGCAGGCAGGCATCAGAACAATCCTTTTTTTAGTGCTGGCAGGGAGGTATTTGCACCAGTGAGACTGTTATTCAGTGTGTTCATGCTGCATACAGTCACTGTTGTCAGAGCCATGACAGATGTGTAAAGGACGCGAGGAGGAGGCAACGCTGCGCGCCGGTGCCACCGTCACGGTATGTTCGGTCACTCGAGAGCGAGGCACCTCCGCATGATAGGACTGCGCTCACTGCCAGCTTGTCTCGCGTTACCAGAAGCCATGGTGAGGACTTTGTTCTTTCACACGTGTTCTGAGGCACATGCTCTTCGTGATCTTATACCTGTGTTACACGGGCGTTTTCAATGACAGTTCAGTTAACCGCCAGTTGAGGATTTCAACTGCCGTTGAACTCAACTGGAATCGCCAGCTGTTACACGAGCACTTCCCTTTCAGTTCAGTTAGCACTCTAACTTCATGACCTCATGTCTAGAGCGGAATTGTAAATAAGAAAAAAGCAGTCTGTGCATTTTTTTCTTGTTGTAAATGATCGTAATGTATATATTCTTTACTATAGTGACAATTCTTTTTGTGTATTTTTTGCTTTTCGGTAGAAATTTGCGGGTGCGAAGCACACTGAGCCAAGACAATCCAGTAAGAGGGCAAGTATTTCGGTCCATAGGTCGCCATCTTGTCAGTTGGCCGTTCAACTGGGATCCCCGATCTCAGTCGAACTCAACTGCCGTTGAGATTTCAACGGCAGTTAGCACTGCCGTGTAACACCGCTAACTGCTGTTCAGTTCAACTGAAAGTAAACTGAACTGCCGTTGAAAACGCCCGTGTAACAAGGGTATTATTCGGACATAAATAAAGGACTGGTGTTATGGTTGCCGTGCTGACTGGTCGTTCCTTCTTTGTGGTTCACGCGAGACAGCACATTGAATAACCTTGTTTCTCTGCTCTTGGCTGTCTGGCACCATAGCAGGTCCATTTGCACTTCGAAAGCAAAAACGATCTCTCTTATCGCATACCACCCGCTGAATATCATGCGATATCTGTCTTAGCTCCAGCTCTAAAAATGCACGACTGCAAGTGAGGGCAAACTATAGTGATTATCTGGCCATAAATGTGTCATGCCAGGTGCCACGCTCTGTGGTGAAGGCCCAAAAGCACATAATCAGTGCATTGTTTTGCCCGTTGGTTGCATGGAACGAGTTATAGCGATGCTATTAGCATCGGTCATACCAGATATACTCCGATTTTTAATATATTAATTAGCTCGCAAAAACAAGCTCATGGCGTTGACGGTGTCATCATACAGTGGTGGTTTTTAGCGGTGGATATGACATCACTTGGCGGGAGTTTGATGATTGGACAAACAGTAAATGTACTGCAAATTGTGTTAATAAATTGAGATACGTTTTGTCAAGTTTTTGCATTTTATATTACATCAACAAAACCAACTCGTTTGCCTTAGAAAGAAGTGCTGTAAAGCAAGTAAAACAAAAATGCACCACCAGAGATTCTGGCTATTTTTTTACATTGAAGGACTTCGCGTCTCTCTGTACACAACCTGTGACCTAGCACACAGCACTTATGGCTGGCTACTCTCTATGTATCTGAGAACGGCTTTGTGGAATCGATCCGACCGAGCCACTGCACTCTACAAACGTTCGTTTTGGTCCCAAGGAAGGATGCAAAGAAAAAAGCCATTCGTTTCACATTTAGCAGTGCACATCGTCAGCTTGTGGAGGATCACCGGACGGCAGCGCCAGATGACTCCACGTTCCCGTCAACAGCGCGCGTGCTCCTTGCTCGCCGTGACCAATCAGTGGGCTCCTAGTGGTGGGCCATGGTATGCGGTAAGCAGTAGCAGTGCGTGCTATGCTAAGAGTATGTAGTGTCTTGCGCAGCTGTCACTCCATTGCAGTACCTCGCGCTCGAGTTGAGTTCCCTAAGTCAAGGACCATCATTGATCAGTGTTTCCATCTGCGCCGCCGACGTGATGATGAAGCACCACTGTGTCAGCTGGGCGTTCACGTGGTTGTTATAACCATGAAAACGATGCTACCAGCCTTGGCAAGAATGAGTTACAGCAATTAGGCAACCATGGTGCGCAAACTTCCGCGACTTGTTCAGATAGGCTGTTTTGATTGATTCCGCCCAGTGTCGTCATTGGGAGAGTGAAATGGGAGCGGGAAGCCCCTCGAAAATCGACCTGAGTGCAGCATTTTGTTTGCTTGTATTTTGAAATTCCTTCATTTAACTCTCGTTTCTATGCATTGATTCCTGTAATACTTTTATAAGTCAGCTTCTGTGTGACATAAAGAATCCACCTGAAGCACAACAGGCATCCGTTCAAGTGGTGCTTCGCAGCCCCTTTAAGAGATTACACAACTTGCGGTGTGAGACAACTTCAAAATTTTTTTGTTGCTTCAAACAAAAATCACCTTGGTTAAAATTCAGAAATGAAAGGCAATAAACTGCTCTACTAAACCCGCAATCTTTTGTATTTTTATTTTGACCATCTCAGGGTGAAATAAATGGATGTTTATGGTTCAAAATGCATTTTTCTGCAACTTCAGTATTTTATTTCACTTCGACGTATTCAGTTTCATCAGCTGCAACATTTTTTATAGGTAACAGACATCTAGGGAAGCAAGATGGCCATTTCTTAATTTCCAAGAGGAAGTTGATAGTTTTCTAACTCTCAAAATAGTATAAGTTTTACATTTTATTTAAATTCTAAAAAATATTTAAACCGTCCAAAACTATTTGGCCTGACTCATATCGAAAACCAGAATTTGTGCAAGTCTATAAAAATTTCTGGAGTGTTATCTAAAAATTCCTATCTTTTTATCGATTATTAAGCAGTGCCCGGTTTCACACCTTTTCAAAATGTTAAAACTGAGCTCACCTCATGAATAAATTTTCTGGGCAAAAATATTTTAGGCTTAGATTACATGTTGCAATAAGTTTCCATGAATTTTTCTGAACGTATCGGAGATGGCGAGCGCAATATCTGGGACATTTGGCATGGAATGACCCACAAACCTTCTAACGCTGAGTGTGTGCACTGTTTGTTTAATCAACATTTTGAACACAACCAAAGCAGATACAAGGTTAGTAGCTGAACTTCCTAACACGAAACACCTCAAATAACAGCGATTCGTGGCAATGGAATAGCAGGTAAAACAGAGAACTGTAAACTTGGCAATACAGCATGGGATTGGAGTCTAGTCCCCTCAAAGCGGTACGGTGGACCACTCATCAAGCTCAAAAGACACTGGGTAATGGAATGGCAGCATCTTGCGTTCTTTCAGAGCCTCATACCCAAAACGCTCCAATTGCCTGTTCTCCACTAGGGAGCATTGTCTGCGCTTGTCACACATGCACCTCAGTAGCATAGTTGGGTTCACAAGTAGTTTTAATGTGTCCCCTATATTTCAACTTAGGTCCTAAAAGAAAATGTACAAACTAGCAAAACAAAACAAATGCCATTTAAACAAACAAGTATGCTATGCTGTGGAGTGTTTTACTAATCTTACTAATAGAAAACAGTGACAGAAATTTACATCATCACACATTTATTTAGGAGTATGCGACTTTTGTGTGGTATGTCATTTTGAAGTGTTTTTTTCGTGACGGCATGCTGCTTATTATGCCTTTTTTTCTGTTCCAACGAGGATGCTTGCCATTTTTTCTCAAACAGCACCAATAACCCTGCCAACCGAGCCAATACCCCAAGCAGCAGGCATCTGATACATGGCCAACCACTGTGCTTGCCTGATCAGCACCGACAGCCTAAAATAGCGGCAGCACCTATTTTTGAGCAAGGGTTCTGTCGGAAGTCACTATCAATATAGTGGTGACTACAGACTCTAGATGCTGGGATGCAAGTTATCGCTCACAACGACGAGTGGCCACTGTCGCTGCAGCGCTGCATCCAGGTCTGCTCGGTTTGATGGGCACAACAGCATGTGAAAGCAGCACATTTTGTCCACAAAGCAGTAAGAAAGCATTCACTGCATCACTTTGCCTCCAGGAAAGCGAACTCAAAGAAATTAAATGTTTGAATATGTCACCTGAAACAGTGTTACTTGAAGCATGTGATCAAAATAGAGGTTTTTAGCATTATTACTTGTTACTGCTGTCGCAGAATATTTCTGCCCAGCAGCTTTCTTGGTACTTAAAACAAACTGTACACAAGTTTGCTAACGAGCACAGTTAGAGCTCCAAGGTATGCAAACTACATCAAGCAACAGGAGAGGGCCCAAGTGCCGATGCAGCAGCCACTGAGAAAGCTCCTGGCAGTGTGGACACAGTTCACACTCAAAAGTTAAAATCCAGGGTTTTGAAGGTGCAGCAGGACTCAACTTTTGTTTCAGTCTGCATCACATCACCCTAGTCAGTCTGGAGAATGTATGGCAGTTGTGTATTGTGGTAGTGCCACTCCGCACTGCATACCACTCTACTGCCGCTCCGAGCGCCGCTTTCACACACGGCGCCTTCGGTCTGGCCCAAGCACCGTATTTAATTCAACACCCCATCCCCGTGCATTCCCGTGGCTCTGGGCTCCCCGGTCTCAGCGTGCACGCAGCTACATGAGGACACTGAATTCCCTCTCCTCTTTCTCACGTAACTGTCTACCCTGCTTGTATGCTTCCGCTCCAATAAACAGGAGAACACGTCAATGGCCTTCAAAGGAAAACACGCCACAGACATGTTCCCTCTGCCGTCTGACGTAAGGTGAGCTCAGGTCCAATTTTGCACCAAAATACATTATTTCCCCCTTAATTCTCTCACCAAGTTGAGTACAACTGAGCAAAAATGATATGGGACGGCAAGAAAGTGTGTCCATATCGTACCGATGGTTTCCTCTTCACCACTGATTGGCACTGCTACATTATTGAAGAAACGTGTGCCTGTTGACCTAAACATGTGGAAGTAGCCACTCTGTCCATTGACCAGGTAATGAAAGCGGATGCAGTAGTGCCTCGACTTGAAAAGAGATGGCTCAGGACCTGCAAAATCAAAAACTGTATGTATTTTTTACACCGCAACGGCAAAAAACAAACTCAGAAGCCAGATAGGCAGCACAACCTGGCAACATCTGCCCACAGGTGACATGCCAAGCCTTAAAGTTACTTACCTAGTTCCATTTTCTCAAGATCTTCTAGAAATACTCTTTGGTATTTGGTAATACGATCTGTCTGGTCATCATACCTGTGAAAATTAAAGCAAACCTACAATTATAAGTGGCATTAACGTCCATACTTCATATGAGCGTATGCACACGAGTAAAGACAAGTTGACACACTCAGCAGGACACTCCATTTTTGTAGCGACAGCTACACTGGGCTACCAGTTGATCATTTTGCGGAGGCCGGGAGAGGCTAGCTGTGCGCATGCACCGTTACCATGGCAACCAGAGGGGAGCAGCAGGTGCGGCGTACGCTTCGCCGTCGCCACGACCGTGCGCCCGCTCCACCATCACAGCCGATGTGACGTCATGTGGATGAGTAGTTATGTGCATGCCCCGATACCATGGTAACCAGAGAGACTCCACAGGTGTGCCGTGCGCTTCGTCGCCGCCTCACTGCATGCCGCTCTATCACCCGGACCGCAGGTCGCATGTGCAGCATTGCGTATACAAGGCGGAGATATAATGGGCGGCTGTATCACGTTTGACATGGAAATTGTGAGCCTTATTTCTCAGCACCCAAAATACCTGCAGGCTGAAATCATCTACAGCCTTAGCACTCACAATGCTTGTGCCAATTTTCGTTTACCAAGCAAGTGTTCTCATACTGACAAACACACCTGATTACAAGTAAATAACCTGAGCTGCCAAAAGTTAAAAATAATATTTAAAGAGCATCTGTCGAGTGTTGTTCGAACTTTCAGAAAGGAATAAGCTTCACAAGTTGCCTTAGCATGTAGCTGAAAAAGATGTTGGAGTTTTTTTGCACTTTTTATTCCTTAATGTGACCCTACTAGCAGAATTCTAATTCCTATTGGGAGAGTAAAAAAGAAGCATCGTGATCTTATGTAAAACTATCAAATGGTCTGGAAATACAGAAAAGAGAATGTATACTAGTTGCAAGAAAATTTTTGGTTGTTGATTTGCCACGACTAACCAATCTCTGCACCCAAGCTGATCTGCAATTTTTAAAAGTAGCCGTTTTGAGTTAGAAGAGCGCTATTTTTGGCAAAGCACTGTCAGTGTTGTAGCGCATCACAATGCAGCTAAGACATGCTACCTAGTAGGTTGATTTAGTAATAGTGACTTTAGTTAACTTTTAACTATTACCATTAGTCCCCTTATTTATTGAGAGGTGTGTAGCCTATATAAGTAATATTCATATCAGCTTTTAGAATTAAAAAAATGCAGTTGCCTCCAGCGCTGTGGCCCAACAGATTTTGGCTATTCTGATGAGTTACCTATGTGCACTGAAGGGGTTGCTTTGCCTGCAAGCTTTTCGAGAGCAGATGTACTATTATGGCGCAATGTTAACTCTTAAAAAGTTGTCCTGGCTCCATTCTGATAGATGAGCTACGAGTCTGTTTGGTTTAGTTTGGTTTGGTTTATGGGGGTTTAACGTCTCAAAGCGACTCAGGCTATGAGAGACGCCGTAGTGAAGGGCTCCGGAAATTTCGACCACCTGGGGTTCTTTAACGTGCACTGACATCGCACAGCACACGGACCTCTAGAATTTCGCCTCCATCGAAATTCGACCGCCGCGGCCGCAATCAAACCCGCGTCTTTCGGGCCAGCAGCCGAGCGCCATAACCACTCAGCCACCGCGGCGGCTAGTTACGAGTCTGTGTTGCACCTATCCATGTTGTTTGCTTAATGGGTGAAGTACGTTTCTGACGTCAATGCAAAGGATCATGGGAAATTGTCTGTTATCGCTAGTTCCGGTTTCAACTTTCTCCCCCTTTCGCTTGCTTTGTTGGAGTCACTGAGTTGATATTGCCACCAGCGCTGACCTGACCTTACCTGAACCAACTGACCTGAACTACAATGTGAATCCGGACCCACCTCACCACAGTCAAGAAAAATTTTGCCCAGAACAGTCGCCAGTACTTACTTGTCGAGCAAGCAAGCCTACGTGATGAAATTTTGCAAGCCTGTCACGACGAACCCTCTTCTGGCCACCTCGGAGTTGCTCAAACCCTCACCAGAATTCAGGAAAGGTACTGCTGGCCTGGTCAATCCGCTGCCGTGACGAATTATGTACGAACTTGTCGGACTGCCAGCGATGCAGGTTTCCGCCTCTCAAGCCTGTTGGTATTCTAAAGACCATTCCACCCCCATCCAGTTCATTCCAACAAATTGGTACAGACTTGCTTGGACCACTCCCTACATCAAGCACTAGAAACAGGGTAATCATAGTAGCTACTGACTACCTGACACGCTACACAGAAAAAGCAGCTCCCCCCAGTGGCACTGCCACCGAGATCGCCAAATTCTTCGTTCATCAAATTGTCTTGCAGCACGGCACACCAGAGGTTCTGTTTACAGACCAAGGGCCTCCCTTCTCCACTGAGCTAATGCAGCACACTCTTGTTCTGAGTCGCACACAAAATCGCAGGACGACCGCCTACCGCACCCAGACAAACGCACTAACGGAACGTCTCAACAAGACAATTGCTGACATGCTGTCGATGTACAGTCGGGGACAAAAGTCTGGAGACCACGTGTTCCTGAAACGAAGCCGATAGTTCTATTATTAGCCAGCGGCTGGAGACCGCACTTGTGGAGATGAAAGAACAAAATTTCGACATTCACCTCCACAAATGTGGTCTCCAGCCGCCGGTTAATAACAGAGCTATTGGCTTCGTTTGAGGAACATGTGGTCTCCAGACTTTTAAAATACCGCCATCCAGGAAACCACGAGCATGACACCATTCTCTCTAGTTTACGGACGCATGGTAACACAACGCTTGACACCATGCTTCCCCATTTAGATGGCTACATAAGTGGCGACGCTGCCGCTTTTCTTCAATATGCCGAAGATGCTCGTAAGTTCGCCAGGGTGCGTATCCGAAATCAACAAGACTGGTATGTACACCGCTACAACCTGCGCCGACGAGATGCCGAATTTCTGGCGGGCAACCATGTCTGGGCTTGGTACCTGATCCGATGCCGCGGACTAAGCGGAAAACTCCAGCACCATTATTTCGGTCCCTATAGAGTCTTTCATCGTGTCGGCGAGCTCAACTATAAGGTTGTCCCTCACGAGACGGCCAAACCCCAATGACGCAAGCGCTCCAAGGTGGTCCACATGGTCCACCTCAAACCTTACCAGCTAGGGTGCACTGACGTTGTGCCATGGAAAGTCGTCTTTAGCATCTGGTCGATGCTTACCAAACAGAGGGGCTAATGCCGGCAGCGCTTAAAGAGGGCAATGAAGATTTCCGAGGAAGAAGTGCGCGGCTCATGTTTTCTCCTCGGCCGTTCTTGCTGACCGCTGTGCTGCCTAATTCTTAGGGCTTCGTCCTTGACTCACCCGCAAGGCTGTTTACCTACGTAAATAGCCTACGTGACAATATCGCCTACAGGTGAGTCGCAGAAATCTGGAAGCCCTGCACTAGAGAACTCCTTAACCATGGCTGCCGGAGTGCGTTTTGGAAATTAGGTGCAGCGCTGAGGACTTCATGCTAGAGGGGTCAAACGCAGCCATGCCCAGCTTTCTGTGGCTCTGCAGCAGGACAGGGAAGGAGACAGAGCTTTGTCCTCGTGCAGTGGGGAGTGGCGCTTTCTATGGGATGAGGCACGGTGTGCACTGTGGCATGTATGGCTTGTTTGCAAAAAACCCAAAACACATTGGGGTTCGTCAAAAAAATGAATACATAATGAATGACTGTTGCTTTCTACAGTTGCATCACCAATGTAACAGACAAGCAGTGCAAGAAAATTGCAGCCAGAAGTACCTAGCAGATAATTTTTCAACAATTTTCCCATGATTAGCGCTGTCTTCAGAAAAGCACCTATTCATCAGGATAAAGCCCAACACAGATGCAAAGAACAAGACGTCTGTCGTCTCGTTCTTTATGCCGTCTATGTTGTACGCTTAAATAGGATAAGGCACAACAATAACGACACAAAGAACAAAACACATGTGTTTGTCACCTATGCTGCATACTTAATTACAATAAAGTGAACGTAGACGACACAAAGAATGAGACAACACGCACAAGTGTCTCATTCCTTCTGTCGTCTATATCTTCCACCTAAGCACTAATTAGAATAAGATACAACATTGAGGACACAAAGAACAAGATGCTTGTATTCATCGCCTCAGTGTCATCTATGTTGTGCCTTATTCAAATTAACCAAAAGATGTCAGTTCTCGATCTTTAAGAGCCTTGTGTCACACCAAGGTGGATCATCACATTTCTTGCAGCTGACGTCCATCTGGCAGGTAACCCAGCTACAAAGAAAGAGCTTAGACTAAACTTCGTAAGCACCTTTCTTTGTTTCAAAATAGATTGGAAAAAATTAAACACCAAAAACGTTAGCCAGAAAGAGTAATCGAAAACTGATACGCACTCAGCCACGTAGTATGAATCTTTGGTCAGCACCAGTATGGAGTCCATGTCAGCCTGTCCAGGATCGCCAGTGCTGCATGTGCATACTCAACATCATCAAAGCAGCCATAAAAATAAAGCACCAAAAAAGCCTGAGCTTAGCACCACTGCAAGATCAGTTGCTGCAACAGCTTTTTGCTTGCTGGCACTTTCACACACCTGCTTTGTGACCCATGCACCACCAACAGACTGCAGAAAAATGGTGCATTCACACTCTGAGAGTAAGCCTGCCTCAGTCTCTCAGCAATATAATCACGGGGCCTTCTTCTGCAAAACTAGTGGCTGAAAAGAAAGCTCACCTTCACTGTATCAGGACAAGATGTTTTAGACTATCAAAAGGTAGGTAAAATTTCTCTCTTTGATCTAAGAACACAGTACCAGCAAGCATCATCTTGGTAATGAGCCTTAAAAACTGTAGGTGGTAATGGCCAGGAAGCCTCAACCTAAGGCATTGAGATAGCACAAAATCATGGAAAAGACCATTTTTAGAAGCCCATTTGAAAGCCCCCCCACCACCTCCCTCCCGGGTCTGCGTACCTGAGTTGGGAAGGCAGGGGTGCCTCCTATATCGGCGGACAATAAAGTTGTTCTCTCTCTCTTTCCCCTCTTAAACCAAGGAAAAAAAAAATCAATTTCAGAAAACACCAGATTTCGCATCTATAAAATCGTTTTAATCATATCCCGCAAAAAATTTTCTCCGAAAACAGCCCAAAAGTGACTTCAAAAAATGTTCTTGTGACCTTAAGTAGCAAAAAATTGGCTGAAATCTCTGTGAAAATGCCAGTTTTCTCAAACATGCTTTTTGACCCGACTGCCCTGGTTGTAGAAAGTGTAGCACGACGATGGGTCCACGGATTTTTATACAGTTTGTGGCATTTGGTAAATACCATGTGACATTCCTGTATTTTTTAATTTCTTTATAATTTTTTTTATTCCGCCCGTAATTTTCGTGACGATGATGAGAGCATCAAGCAAGCATGGATATAACATTCTGTGTAGAAAAATATCAGGCTGCTAAAAATATTTAGAGAATGCCAAAGCATCAACCATTCCTTTGGGTAAAGCTTAGAAGTGACTGCAGAATCCTACCATGTATTGTTGTTACGCCAGGATTTCTGCAAGTTTGGTATAACTATGAAGCATATATAAAAATGTATAATGCCAAAACTACTCAAGATATTTCAGTGAAATTTTGTATTTAAGCATTCAGTGGACATTCCATTAAGCATGCCTAATTTCATTACGTTAAAAATTTTAAAATTCACCCCGAAAGCCACGTCACCCTCAAAAGATAGTCTCTTTCCATGTTGTCCGAGTTTCTCCAAGATATACTGTTCAAGATGCCCTCATCTTGGCCTATGTCCTGGTCCCGTAAAGCCACTAAAAAATTGACATATATTAAATTTTTCAGCTAATGTTGTCACCAAGCAGCGAAGCCACACTGTAGTCTATTTTAAAGCTTCATAACCTCTAGGTCTTAAAACTATTTTTTTTGTTATTTACTGATCAAACTTTATGAAAATTCACAAAATTGCTGTTTTTTCAGCCGATTTCAAATATGCAACAATTTTTCTTCTATAGTCGGATACAACTTATACCCCTGTCACACGGGCACTTTCGATCCTCATTGAGTCAATGCTCATCGAACTCAATGCAGATCGACGGTTGTCACACGGCCACTTTCAAGCGCAATCGAGCTCGATCCTGCTTGACTCGATGCCGATTCCTCAAGAGTGCTTGAGGTTCCAAGCACAATCGAGAACTCTCGCTCTCATGAAGCTATAAAAATAAACACAAGTTAACAAAACCAAACCACAATTGTTGTCGTTGTAATTGATTAAAATGTAATACAGAACATTTTTCAGGTACTACGCCTGCTTATATGCAAACATTTGAAAGTAATCTCGACACCACGCTCCAAGCTTCGCCGTCAGTGTAAACAAAGATGGCGTCCTCCTGCTCGTCGGAGCGGAAACTGTGGAGCGAGCGCGAGACAGCCGCTCTCATCGACTGCTGACAGTACCGCCTAAATGATTTGCGGCGCCAGAAGAGAAACGCCGCAGTCTATGCAGAAATCGCGGAGGCGTTGCGGGCCCTTGGGTTGCATCGCACAGCAGCAGAGGTGCGCCACAAAAACCTGGCGCAGATACGCAATGTACAGATTTGGCTACGGATTTGGCTGCCGCTGCCCCCGACTGCACAGTGTTGCCGGACATCGCCATGTTATTGCTGTCGGCGGAACATTTGGCGCCACCTAACACACATGAGGGAAACTGCTCAATGAGCATTGAAAATGCCCGTGTAGCAACGGATGTTTCGAGCGTGCTCGAAAATCTCGATGCAAATCGAGCTCAATGAGGATCGAAAGTGCCCGTGTGACAGGGGTATTAAGTCTGCAGTGAAGCTTTGCCCACATTCAGGACCACCGCACAGAATTCTTCCACGACAAAAAGGTCAACCGTAGTTAAAAGTTCTCTCGTTACCTAAACTAGAAATTGATTACCAGAAACAAGGTAACCATGTGGGCTAGTTGGTGTATTTCAGACATATCTTCACCAGAGAAAGCACGAGACACCAGGAGAAGAAGAACACAGGACAACGCTGGACACATGGAAATCTGGCACCCGGAAGACCCAGCATATAGAAAGTTGCCCACCGTAGAAGAAATAAACTGTAACAAGGTAACCATGTGGGCTAGTCTGAAATACACCAACTAGGCCACATGGTTACCTTGTTACAGTTTATTTCTTCTTTGGTGGGCAACTTTCTATATGCTGGGTCTTCCGGGTGCCAGATTTCCATGTGTCCAGCGTTGTCCTGTGTTCTTCTTCTCCTGGTGTCTCGTGCTTTAGCTGGTGAAGATATTCTAGATGATGTCAGGACGGCGCGAAAAGAACAAGGACAAAAGAGGCACAAGAACACAACAGGACAGGCACCAACGTGCCATGAACGTGCCAGTGAGAGTGCCAGTGAACGTGCCAGTGAGCACTTGCGGAATGTGCGCAACCAATATGGAAGCTTCCTTGCAGACCACTGCAAAACCTGCAAAGAGTGTTGTTCGGAACTAAACAAAACAATTTTTTTGAAGAGCGGAAAAGACAAGTTTGAGCGGCAAGTAGTAGAGGCATATTTTATTAATACAGCAGGAAGCGCATTCGTTAGTAAACCATCCATTTCAATCAGTGACGCTGAGGTGGCTTTTCTCGAAGGGAGTCTTTAGGTTTTAATGTGTTGAAGTTTTCTCTGCATAGTTTGTTGTTCCATTTCAATCAGTGACGCTGAGGTGGCTTTTCTCGAAGGGTGTCTTTAGGTTTTAATGTGTTGAAGTTTTCTCTGCATAGTTTGTTGTTCCTGGATGTGTTTTAACAGCCAAACGAGAATTGTGTAGAGCCCAATACATTTAGTTCTTTGACGCTGAAAGGATTTCTCGAAGGTTTTAAGTTTTGACACTTGTTTTCGTACTTTGACGCTGAGAGGATTTCTCGAAGCATTTAAGTTTTCATGTCCACCATTTTTTCCGAGTTTGTTGTTGGTCATTCATTTATTATCACACGATGTGTTAGAGCAGGAATTTTGATATTGCGTTCTGTTTGCCTTGGCCAAGCGAGCGCCTTTGTAGTGAGGATGAATCGCTTTCCTGTTGGTTTTGCGCTCGGATAATCTTGGGACCTAGTCAATAAAAAAAGTTTGCTTTTATCAGCACATGAATGTATCTTCCAGTCTGTTAGAAGTAGCACCTGCTTCCTGAATTCTGATTGTTGTTTACAATCTCTTGTTTACAATCTCTTATTCTTGTGTGATAGGCTTCTGCTATATGGCTCAGGTGCTTCATAAAATGTAACGGTTTGGGCGAATAAACCTCAGTTGCAAGTAAATGGCGCCTGTCCTGTTGTGTTCCTGTGCCTCTTTTGTCCTTGTTGTTTTCACACCGACCTGACATCATCTAGAAGCTATGCACCAACTAGCCTAAACTAAAGACTTCTTGGGTGAAGATATGTCTCAAATTCACCAACTAGCCCACTTGGTTACCTTGTTACAGTTTATTTCTTCTTCGGCGGACAACTTTCTATATGTTGGGTCGTCCGGGTGCCAGATTTCCATGTGTCCAGCGTTGCCCTGTGTTCTCCATCTCCTGGTGTCTCGTGCTTTCGTTGGTGAAGATATGTCTGATCACCAGAAAAACATTATAAGCTCTAGAATTTTTACACCTGGCTCGTTTAGTAAAGTCAAACATTAAAAAGCCGATTTCGTTTACTGTTGTGTTTGGCTAGCGGAGTAATACAGGGCACCACGTACCGTTGTCCAGTGTTAGCAACTGCTGTTTTTTTAAGTTGTATCCTACTATAGTACAATTAGTTCCTGATGTATTAGAATAGTATTAGAAAATTATTGCTACTCTCTGCCCAAACAACAGGGAAAAAAACTGCTCATTAGAAATTTATTTTTAATATACAGGTAGATACAATAAAGTGGAAGGAGTACAGCACTGCAAGCAGTTTTCAAACTGAGCTAATATAAGAGATTTAGGAGCCCAATGAACTTGGTACTCACACCCATAGTGACTATATAAAGAATTTCAAGATAAAACAAAAATTTCGCAGATGAAAATTAAAAATTATACTTTCAGCTTCATAATGCAAAAAGAATAATAGCTCTATAGTCAGATACAACTTAAATTTGCAGTGAAGCTCCGCCCACATTCAGGACCGCTGCACAAAATTCCTCCACGACAAAAAAGTAGTTTGTTGTTAAAACTTTTCTAGTTGCCTAAAAAGAAGCTAACCACAAGAAAAAAAGTTGTAAGCTCTACAATTTCCATATCTGGCTTGTTTAATAAAGTCAAACATTAAAAGCTGATTTTCGTTTACTTTTGTGACTGGCTAGCCGGGTAATACAGGACGCCGCGGATTGTGGCCCAGTGCTAACAACTGCTGTTTTGAAGCGAAAAGCTTCACTAGGCTCGTCAACACTGGGCTTCGTGAGCCACACTACAGATTTGCCAAAGTTGCGCATGCGCGAAACCGAGTGACGTCACGCGGAGCGCAGGTGGTCGCTGCTGCCGCAGCCGTCGTAGCCATCGTAGCCACCGCGCGCTGACTCCGTCGTCTGACCGTGAAACCGAGTGACATCACGCGGAGTGCAGGTGGCCGCTGCTGCCGCAGCTGTCGTAGCCACCGCGCACTGACTCGGTCGTCTGACCGTGAAACCGAGTGACGTCACGCGGAGCGCAGGTGGCCGCTGCTGCCGCAGCCATCGTCGCCGCCGCGCGCTGCCTCCATCGTCTGACCTTTCACCATGGAAGGAGGAGAAAAAGACCCAGAAGTGGTAGCGTGGGAGTTGGCTCAAAAGCAGCGAAGATATGAAAAGTGCAAGGCTAGACAAGCAACTGTAACGCCAGAATCACGAGAGGCGCGCCTTGCTAAACGGCGGCAAAAGGACGCTGAATTGCGCCGTTTGGCTGCGTCAGTTGAGGGTGGCCAGGTGAGTGAAGACTGTACTTCGGGAGACGTTGAGCGGTTTCGAAGAAAGAATGAAAAGGCCAGAGCTAAACAAGCAACCGAAACACCCGAGCAACGAGAGGAGCGTCTCGCTAAACGACGACGACAAGACGCTCAAAAGCAGCTCTTAGCCGCGTCTGCTACCAGTATTAGCAGCCAACCAGTGTTCGCCTTGTATAACGATTGTACAAGCTTTGTATACCAAAGACAACACGTATACCTAAGACAACACTAGAAAGGTATACCCAAATTGTAACCCTATGTATGAAACCTTAAGCTTAACCACGAGCATCGCCACGAAGTTTTTCACTTCGAGATATCCAGGCTTAACACTTTAGCTAAGCCTCAGCCCAACTTTTTTTTTTTAAGTTGTATCCTACTATAGCTACTTTATACTCCATTTCATACATCAGGTGCAACGCTGTGAAAGGTACAGAAGTAGTCCGGACGGGAAAATAAAGGGAGGCGTGTTACTCCGTGCTTGTTCTGTGCCCGAGTGGTCTATGACACAAGAAAGTGACAGCGTGTTATCAGCAATAACAGTGCATTTAATCAAGATCATGACAAATGTGGCATGTGGTAAGCCTACAGACAAAGTATTTACTATGTTTCTCTCACCACAAATAACGCACTACTTTTTGGTCGCGGATGCAGGCAGCGTAAACAAGAGCACCAGCTTTGACAGCGTTGCACCTGATGTTTGAAACGGAGTATAGATGCTGAGATATCCTTCGGGCAAACTTGTAATTCAACGCAAGACAGTCTTGAGAAAAAACCAAAACACACATAAAACTAAATTTAGTGTGTAAAAGCAAGAAATATTTACACAACTACATTTACAAAGGGCCAATAAGCCCAAGGCATATAGTCTGAATGGAACGCTTATGCAGTTTTCTGTCCAGATTTCAAAAATACTATTTTTTTATGAGGACCAATTAGTTTAAATTTGGTTGACTCTAATTATCAAATGATTTAATTCAGTTAAATTTGATCAAATCTAAATGAAACTGCACAGTCCTATCCAGTATTTTTTTTTAGCTAATTTCAAATCTGCTATTAGTTTTCAGGTAAACTGATAAATCCATGGGTTTAAAGCCATGTAAACCCTCTCATGAAAAACCTCTGCACAGGGGCATTTGAGCTATTGAAAATAAATAAACAAGTAAATTTTCTATTTCCCAGGGCCACACTTAATTTAACCACGACAATGCTTTTCTATGTACAGGCAACTGTGCTCGGACCTTCGAGGGTTTCATGTGTTCCAGATAGCATCAACTGCTGCAGATGTTATCAACAGCCGCCGCTGTTGTCAGCCAGAGTCGTCCGACCCGTGTCGTCAGCGTGGTCGGTAGCTTCCTGTCCGCACCGCCCGCTCGCGCGCAGATGCCACCAAGAAACTGGCGGCCTTCCGCTGATGAAAGCTGCGAGAATCGATGCTGCCGATTACCAACTTCGTCCGACTGCGCGCTGGCACGGCGTTTCACGGTGCGACGCCGTCCTTCGCTATCGCCCTTTGTCATTGGCGCCGACGAATGCAGGTCATAGATTTCCTTAGCTCTGCTGCACATTTTTGCGCGTTTATCGACGTTGTAGGCTCCCGGCTTCGGTTTGGCGACTGTTCACACTGAGGAATTTCTCAAAATGGCGGCACCCAAACACGACTGAAATTGGCGAGAAATTCAAACTAGCCAATAAAAAGCGTCACTTTCGCCACGTGCTGCAAAGCAGCCAATCGAAAGACCGCGTCTCGTTTTTGTTCTTGGCGTTTTTCTCAGCTTTAAAAGGCGCGGAATTGATGCAAAAGAAAGCCGGCGAGCTGCAGTATCAAACGAGACCAAACTCAGAGCATTAGACACTTTGAACGTAACAGCATTAAGGGCTCCATGTTGCAGAAAAGCCGGTGTCGTCGGCGGCGTTGGCCTTGAGCGAAAAATCCCTCCTCTCCCTCATCCTCGCAATGTACGCCACTGCCCCATCCACAACCGGTCGCGAGGGGAGTGCACGCTCTTTCATACGGCCTCCGCATTGAGCGCGCGGACAATGGGGGTTCTTCTATGTGAGTTGCGGTCTCCGCCGCCACTAGGGTCGTGGTGACCCTACCGTTCACGGCCGCTTGCATCTGTGGAGGCTGGTGGCGCACGTCCGGTTTCGCACTTCCGAGCGCTGATTAAGGACAATGCATGGCACCAACAGATGACAACCATGCACGGCCCCAACAGATAGCGCGCGACGGCAGCGCCTCCCGCTCATCTCATTCGGGCGCAGTGAGGCCATGCGGGCATCATGTGGTGAGCTGCGAACAACGCAGCGCACATCTAAAGCGCATTCACCACGAAGCTTGCGGCTTGCTGCCCGTTCGTTCTGCATGGAAGCTATGCTGGCGTTCGTGGCATCACGTTTGTCGAGAACGATGTGCCAACGAACTACGCCTGCAACTTGAGTCCAAAAATGCTAGCCATAGGAACCTGTGTTTCTTTTCAACAATCTATATATACTGTTTCAATGAAAACAGATTGTCCTCCAACCTCCTTTGTTTCCGGAACTCATTTTGTCACCCCCAATGCCCGTAGACCGTCGCGCCACCTGGCAGTGAGAGAAAGAAACGCCAGAAAGAGGATAGTTGCAGGCGAACGGACGGCCACACAATCGCGTTTCTCGCTTAGTCAGTAGAGTATGCTTATTCTTGTTGCTGCATAAAGACATGAAGACAAAATGCGAAACCAGACGAATGCATTGGTGCCTCAGTATGCCGACCGAGCAGTCTACAAGCGTAAATTCCTCAGTTCTCGGCTGCTAGGCATTCAGCAGAAATGCGAACAGGTTATGAAGCTGGTAGGCATATCGTCGCCAGCAAATGTCTACAGTGCCGGTTTCATCTTCTGGGATCTATGCATGAGTACCATGGCTAATAAAAATGCGGCTTCTCGGCCTGCTAAGGCAAAATGCTAATCGTTTTGCTACGAGATGTCAGCAACGCCTTCCAAAGGCATTGGCCCCAGAAGTACAAAAGCTGGGTGAATTATGACAGACTAACGTTTATTTGCAAAACTATTTATATGAAGCCTGACGATTTCTAAGTCAAAGAGTGACATGGTGGCTATATTATAAGAACTGACAGAATCGTACAATATGACTTAGTATGGGATGATACCGCGGCCTCGACAGCGTCTAAAATGCAAGGGCGACTAATTATGCTAACGACCTTGTCATTTAGCTGCTGAATTCTACCAGCACCATATTCAGGCTGTAAGAAACCATGCAGCCAAAATCGTCCTATTCCACCGTTCCTCACATGACCAAACGAGTTTTATGCCTTTTTATTGCACTTGAACACTGGACTTATGTCGGGCGAGAGCATAAACCAGCAAGCGAGTCCCTCTAAATGTATGCATTTTCCCAGAACTTTTCAAAACACAGAAGCAATGAAAAAGCTGCCTTTTTTTCTGCCTGAAGATGCGGACTGCACCGAAAAGTGCACGCATTTTGCGGGTCGCGCCAGGAATTACAGCATTAACTTCACAGCTACATGCTTAGATCACCAAAAGATGAGCTTTTTTGCAGTTTCCATGTTCCGAAGACAGTTTTGAGGCCCCTGTGCATGAAACGCACTTTTCAATCTACTTAATGCTATTTTCATGTGCCAACACCACACACCAACAGTCCATGAAGAAGTGCCTCGTTGGAAACACTCCGTGCACCACAAGCTTGACATGTGTGTTCGATCTCGCGACCCTGTGGCATGCATGGACCACTGCGGGCCATCTGCGTTACAGCCGAATGCCGCAAGCTCCAATATCTTAACAAAAAGAGTATATGCACCTTTGATATCTGCACCTAACTGGTCGAAATTCGCCTTCACACCTCCGCAGACGATGTGACGTATGCTCGTCCCGCACCTCTTCGCCTTCAATTAAACATCAAATCCCAGTCTGTTCTGCACCAATAAGACTAATAATATTTCCTGAGATGAGAGCGAATGACAGTAGCATATTGTTGCCTACCAAGCTCTGTGCACATACACCGTCAACATTATGCTATGGCGCACATAGGCCAAACAGCGTTACCCTCTTCCAGGCTCGGATTTCGTAGCGCCTATAGGCCGTGGACACTGTGAATACAGATGGGAAATGGGGTCCAAAGTGATCCCTAAAAGACGCGATCCTGCTCAAGGTGTCAGAAGACGTATTTGACTCTATTCTTGCCACTGGTAAAAAAATGGACATTTAGGCACCAGTGAGAGATTTAAGAGAGAGAACCCTCAGAAAAAACAAATTTTTCCAACAAAGAAAGTTCAACAAATGCAACGTGCAAATAAGAACACTTTGCCTCCGTTTCCTGAAACTGAAAACTCCAAGAAGAGCCCATAAATCCACCCCTAGCTGCAATCAAGTTTTTTTAAAGTAATCAATAAAAAGTAGTTAAATGCAATTACCTCATTTCAACTTACGCAACCATAACGCACACCTAGAGGCATGCAAATATCAAATTTTTGGTTGAATACAAATACCGTGTTTGCACGATTCTAACGCGCCCCCAATTGTAATGCGCAGTAAAATTTAAGGACCGGAAACCAAACAAAATAACTCGGTGCCGATTCTATCGCGCACATAAAAAATAACGTGAACAGACACCTCAGAATTGCATAAACATTTTATGGCACATAAATCAGCACACACACACACACACACAAGCACCACGAGACCAGAACAGAAAGTTGGGCTAGTTGGTGTGGATTCATACTTGACAGCGCAAAAAAACGAGGACAAAAGCGAACGAGGAGACACAACACAAGCGCAGTGTTGTGTCTCCTCGTTCGCTTTTGTCCTCGTTTTTTTGCGCTGTAAAGTATGAAACCACGAGACATGGACACTGTAGGCTACTCGCAGTCAGAGTCGGACGAGAGCTCTTTCTCACCGTCCACAGACCACAGTAAGTCATCCTCAGTGCCATCCAAGGCATTCAAAATGCCACATTTTTTAAATGCCCGCATGACGATCGCCTGCGGGAGGGCCTTCCAGGCACCACGAACCCACGTGGTTATGTCCCCAGAGTGTTGGGACGGCCTGCTGGCGTGAGGCCACTCGTTGTATGCTGCACGTACACGGTCCTTTTATTTAGGCACACACCGAGCTGCTGGATATGCGATGTCATCCCTCCAGGTAACCACCACCAGATCTGTGTGGCAAGTTTCTCCTTGACACGGTCGGTGATGTGGCACCTGAAGGAGTCGAGAACCAGTACAGCGCGCACACTAAGGCTGGCTCCAGGCCTCTTCCGCCAAACCGAATCAATCCAGTCGATCATGAGGTCTGTGTCCATTTAACCTTTAGGATGCACGCGGACAACGACGCTGCTGGGAAACGCATTTTGTGTCCGTCTGCCGTGCAGCACAGCATTGCCGTCACCCTGTTTTTTTCGTTGCCTGACGTGAGCATACGCACCTGCTTGGCGCCCCTTGACTCAACCGTATAGTTTGACGGCATATCGAAGAAAATTGGGGTTTGGTCGGCGTTTATGATCTGCCCAAGCAGGTAGTTATGCGAGAGACGAAGGTTGATCCCAAACCACTGGAACGCCATCAACTTCTCTTCGTACGCGTCTGGAATTTTTGGCAGATGCTCGTTCTCCGTCTAAGCGAGAACCCTTTACTCTTGAAAAATTTCTGAATCCAACTCCTCGAACCGATCCCTCGGTATATTGTACTGCCTCACCAGTTGGAGAGCCTTCGCCTTGATTATATCCGAGGACACAGGCAGCTGGTAGCTTCGGAGCTCCTTGATATATTCTGCAAGACAATCTTCAAGTTCCAGAGATCGACCATGCTATGGGCCACTGAAGCCTTTCCGTGATGCTTCGCACTGAAAAATGCAGTCCCTTTGCTTTCGCCAATCGTGAACACGTCTCCGGGACACCTAACCCACGAGACGCTGCCCGATTCCTTTTGGCTTCAGCCATGATGATTGCCTCGCGCTTGAACGATGCTTCGTAATGGAACCATCGTCTTCTTTCCATGCTGACAGGGTTAGGGATAACAGGGTGGATGAATGCACTGTACGCACACCACCTTGTTTAAAGGGGTTGTGAAACACTGCTTGAACGGATGCCGGTTACACTTCAGATGGATTCTGAATCAAAAAGAATTACAAGAATCGATCCATAGGAACGGGAGATATTCAATGAAGAAATTTCAAAATACGAGCAAACAAAATGCTGCCCTCAACGAGGACTACAGATTTCCTCGCCCTTTTGAAGGCATATCTCACGTTATTGTGTGTAGAGCTGAAAGGAGAAGTCTTCTCTCAAAATGACGGGATATGTATTGGATCCACCATAGCCCCCGTTCTATGTGACCTCTTCCTTGCCAGGGGGGACAAGAGACTTGAAGAAGCCTTGGCTCCGCTTGGTGTTACAAAGTGATTTCGCTACGTCGATGACTTTTTAGTCTGCGCTGACAACACTCTGGCCATACCGAACCTTGTAGGAAAAACTCTGGAACAATTCAAGTTAGCCCACTCAGGGCTAACCTTCACTCATGAAGTCCCCACAAACAGCAACCTGCAGTTCCTTGATCTGGCTTTGTGTCTGGAAACCCACTTGTGATGGGAGTACGTAACACGCAGCGAAAAAGGGCTCCTGCCATATGACTCGGCCCACTCAAGGCTGATCACGCGAAACATGGCCATGTCTTGTTTCGAGCAGGCCATAAAACAGTCCTGCAGCCACAAGATGCGAAGTGTAGTCTGAACAACCAGGCAGCAAGACTGGAACAAGCCGGTTACCCGAAACCACTGCTTGCATCAGTAGCAGAAAAAGTGCTTAAAAGATTTATGAAAGCAACGGACCGAGGCGAAAAGCAAGAAAACAAAAGGCCTGTGGTTCTACCGTACATTCATGCACTTTCTCACAATTTGAAAAAAGTTGCCGAAAGGCAAGAAGTGCAAGTAGTTTCCACACCAAGAAAACTAAAAGGAATGTGCGCGAAGGTAAATGTAGACACCAGTCCTGGAGAAGAGGAGTCTTGTGGCGTCAGGCACACAAACAGGTTCGTCGAGCGCTGTGAAGGAGTGGTTTACAAGATACCGCTATCTTGCGGCCCAGCATATGTGGGCCAGACGGGCAGATGTTTAAACGAAAGACTCTGAGAGCATAACCGCAACTGCCGGCAAATTAACTCACCTGGAAATCTGGCGGCACATTGCGCCAGATGCGATAGCTGCAAACCCCACTTCCAACAGGCTACAGTTCTGCTGAAATCCAGAGATAAGACAACCAGGGAGCTGAGGGAAGCCTACTGCTTGAAATCAGGAAAAGAAGGGACGCGTGTTAGTGACCCTTCAGTTTTGATTACCAAACAGGAAAAGCAATTCTTGGACAAGAGATACCAAACATAATCCGATCTGCTGCAAAAAAGTCTTTCTGATGCTTGACGACACGATAGCGAAGTTGCTGGTTCAAAAGTGTTTTTTATGTTTTGACATGTTAAGCTTATATACGTGTGCACACCGCAATAAACCTCAGTTGATAATTTGCGCACCAGTGTTTGTGTCATCCCTGTGTTCTCCCACGTCAGTCTAAACACGCAATTATGTTTGACCATGCTAACTACCAACTAGCCCAATTTGAAAACCTCTTAATATCTGAGCACGTGGCGGAAGTTCGCACTCCATGGTTGCCTGTTCTCTGTACCTTGTTCTTGCCAAGGCTGGCAGCACCGTTTGCACGGTTACAACAACCATGTGAACGCCCAGCTGACCCAGCGATGCTTCAGCGTCACGCCGATGGCGCAGAAGGGAACACTGATACGTAAGTGACGTTCCCTGACTTATGGACCCGAACGCGATCCGAACTCGAGCGCGAGATACTACAACGGTGCGACGGCCTGCGCAAGATATCAAACACGTTTAGCACAGCGCGTACCGCTACTGCTTACCGCCTACCACTGCCCGTCGCTCCTAGCGCGCTGGTTGGTCACAGCGAGCAAGGAAAGTGCGCTGTTGACGGGAACGTGGCGCCATCTGCCGCCGCCGCCCGGTGATCCTCCACAAGCTGACGATGCGCACTGCCTGCTAAATGTGAAATGAACGGCTTTTTTCTTAGCATTCTTCCTCGGGACCGAAACGAACGTTGTGCAATGGCTCGATCTGATCGATTCCGCAAAGCCGTTCTCAGATGCATAGAGAGTAGACATAAGTGTTGTGTGCTAGGTCGTAGGATGTTTACAGAGAAGCGCAAAGTCCTTCGATGCAAAACATAGCCAGAGCCTCTGGTGGTGTATCTTTGTTTTACTTGCTTTACAGTGCTTTTATCTAAGGCAAACAAGTTGGTTTTCAATAAAACGGAGAGTTGAGCGAGTTGGTACATACTGCTGGGAATAACAGCACGTAGACGAGGGACAAAGAAAGAAGAAGACGACAGGACCGGTGCTGACTAACAACTGAAAGTTTATTAGAAGTTGTTAGTCAGCGCCGGTCCTGTCGTCTTCTTCTTTCTTTGTCCCTCGTCTACACGCTGTTATTCCCAGAAGTTGGTTTTATTGATTAATATAATGCACAAAAACTTGACAAAACGTATTTCTAGTTATTAACACAATTTGCACTGTTTACTGTTTGTCCAATCATCAAGCTCCTGCCCAGTGATGTCATATCCACCGCTAAAAACCGCCACTATATGGTGACACCGTCAGTGCCATGAATTTGTTTTTGCGAGCTAATTAAAATATTAAAAACCGGAGTGTACGCTGTAGGACCAATGCTAATAGCATCACTATAACTCATTCTATGCAACCAAGAGGCAAAACAATGCACTGATTATGTGTTTCGGGGCCACTTTAAGCATGGCAACGGAACGACGACACAAAACTAGAGTTAACTAGAAGGTTAACTCTAACAAAACCACAAACAAAGACGCTCGACGGCTTGATGATGACGATGGCAATGTGGCTGGCCAAACTTTTTTGAGCTGCTCAGTTATGGTTTTTGATTTTGAAGTTTCGGTTTTGAGGTTTTTGAGTTTTGGGCACGATTGTAACGCGCATGTATTTTTGGGCACTTGTTTTCAGAAAAAAAGGTTCGCATTAGAGTCGTGCAAACACGGTAATAACTTTGGTTGCGAATTGAATTGAATAGTTCAGAATACCAAAACAGGTAGCTTAAATTAAAAACGCATGCTTTTTTTTGCTGTTGTATACAGCTGTTGTATACTTTTCTCTTGTATACAACAGCTGTATCTTACCAGTACTCACCTCTGGGGCAGAAACGTGGAGGCTAGCGAAAAGGGTCCAGCTTAAAGGGGCCATGACATGGTCGTTCTTCATATTTCAGTTTTCTGCTTCAATAACTAATGCAAGAGCCTATGATTCAATTTCAGAAATTTGGCTGCCCTGGACGCACTGTATCTTCCAAAAAATACGATCAAAACTGAGACCCGGAGACTCCTTCCACAGGCAGCGACCGCCATATTGAAAGCTCTCGTGACGTCACTAGCACATGCACGGAGCAACGTCGTCTGCTCTCATTGCTGCAATATGCGCAGCGAGGTCTCATTCCCCCCTGTATTTTTGCGGGCGATCGAAGTAGCAGTCGTCCCCCATATATGAGTGACTGGTGCCGCAGAAGCGATAACAGTAATGCAGTTTTTCTTCGGTATAGGTAGGGTCCAGTCGCACTATAGGCCAATGCGACGGCGATCGACAGTCGGTGGGCTGATCGGTATGCAAATGCCATCGCTGACGCGCTGGTCTGTCACGCTAGACTGACGACGGCACCAGCCCGATCAACGATCGCATATCGTAGTAATGTTAAAGAGTCAGCTTAGTGGGAACCAGAAGAGAGTGTAGGGGACTAGTTGGTATGACATTCTATAAACTTTTAAAACTTATTGGACCTCAAGCTAGCCACGGCGACATGCGCGATGTGGTGCACCAGCGAAGATGTGCTTTCATTACGTGCCTGCGCATAGAACCTATCGGCGAGGCAAACGACACGGGCAGAAAACACCGCACGACGGTGCTGCTCGCCACCGTCGCCTGGGCTTGTGCAGCCGAGTGAAAGCTTCATGCCCGGTAAGGCGATGGCCGGAAAAACTGCGCTTGTGTACCTTACCCGTATCGAAAAAAGCGGAACAATAGGCTGCACATCATATCTTCACACTTTGTTACTAATCAGTGAGGAACTTTTGCCATATTCTTGAATTTCGGTTGACGGTGGACGGCCGGCCTCTTTCGTGACGAGGCCTGGTGAGTACGCAGGATTCGTGTGTGCGATTTCGGCGATTGCGGAGAGCGAATTCGCAAGTTTTAGCGCCTGCAAATAGCTGTCGAGCGTAGTTTTGGCTACAGTGCCCTCAAAGCGACGGCTACCTACACCGCAAAACGCGAGTACAATAAGGGGGAAGTGCCGATATATGTGACCCGGTCTGCATAGCATGTGCAGAAGGCAGCCGGCAGCAGCCGTTGGCGTCGACTGTGGACAACAAATCTGTTTTTTTCATTAATTAAAGTAATGTCCGAACGTATTTTTAGCTAAACCGATCTAAAATTAAATTTTGGTTACATAAGAGAAAGCAGAAACAATTAGCAAGAGTACGTAATATTTAAGATAAGGATAACCCATCTGGCATTTTATGCCACGCAAACGAGCAGTACTGTTTGTGCACAGCCATGTAAGCAACCTCAGCGCGGGGCTGCACGCAGTTGTCGTAATCGTCGCACTCCTGGGGCACAATGCGCACGCACAGCAAAATGCTGTACTATTATTTCGAAGCACTCATTTAGACGCCAGTGACTATTCATCGGTGCGGACAGTGAAAGCATTCGAGTCATGTAGGGTTTTGCAAGCGGCTTTGTTCCTGCAAAAAGGTTCTATGAGTCGAAGGAAATGTATGTTCGACTTACAAACGCATACATGTAGCGCAGAAGTCGTTGCACTTGGCACTTTTCTCTGCTCCTTTCGTGCCTCAAGGTTACTCTAGTGCACCTTTTGATAATTTGAGTTTAATTATCAAGCGATGAATAGTGGACAAGAACTTGGTATACTAGCTACAAAATGCCGCGGCTTTCACGGCGCACATCGGCGAAGGCATGCACGGCACGTGCCGCTTTTCACATACGGTAGCACTTGACTGCTCAAAAGAGACCACACTCATAACATACGAACAGCATGCTTCTAAGTGTAAATAATAAAGCAGGGGTCCACCGACCTCTGTTCCCTCAACAATCAGAAAATGGGCGCCACGAGCAAGTCTGCTTTCCCAAGGACCACTCAGCTCGCGTACTAAGTTGAAGGCTTCCCAAAACAGAACACGGAAAATGCGTTTTATTTCGCAAGGCTAAAAGAAAAAAAACTTTTCGAGCGACCGCTGTCTACGGTGTGCGTGCAAGCACCTCACCAGCTCGCAGCAGACGACGCGTGGCGTGTATGCGCTCGTGACGTCAGCAATCAGAGGTTGCCAGACCAGCAAGCAGTTCGCAAAAGAAACGGAAAAAATTTGTTTTAAAAATATTTACCACACAGAATCAACTGAAAATTGGGGGAATTGTAATTTAACCTTTTGGGAATTAAAGGCGATAAGCAGGGTATGCGTGAAAATAGGCTGTCATGGCCCCTTTAAGCTAAGGGCAATGCAGCAAGCGATGGAAAGAAAAATTATTGGTGTAACGTTAAGAGAGTGGAAGTGGGCAGAGTGGGTTAATGACATCCTAGTTGAAATCAAGAGGAAGAAATGGGCTTGGGCAAGGCATGTAATGCGAAGCCAAGATAACTGCTGGTCCTTAACGGTAACGGAGAGGATTCCAAGAGAAGGCAAGCGTAGCAGGGGGCAGCAGAAAGTTAGGTGGGCGGTTGAGATTAAGAAGTTTGCAGGGATACGGTCACCGCAGCTGGCAAAGGATAGGGTTAATTGGAGAAATATGGGAGAGGCCTTTGCCCAGCAGTGGGCAGTCAGGCTGGTGATGATGCTTTTTTTGCAAAACACACGTATTGCATACAAATTTTTCATCATTGACGTAATTTATTGCACCTGTAAGGCCTTTCAGACATTTAATGGTAGTAATACACTTTATTTTGTACACTAATAACATGGGTACCATTCGTAGCATAAAGCTTACATTACAAAGAAGTTGATTAAATGCTGTCATTAGAGGGTGGCCAGATATCTCTTTACTGGCAGAGTGACATCAGGGGTTGTTATTGTAGGTACGCAGCGTAATGCATTACTGGCAAAACACAATGAGAAAGCTCTCTGCATGAACGAAGCGCAGCAGCTTGAGCTACCATACTCTCTGTGCTCCTTGCCTCAAGACAGTGCTAGCTGTGAAATGCCGTTCAAAACACGGCTTTTTGCACGGGACACAGCCCACTCAGCCCTTGCGTACCCCCAATGTAACCCCGTGATGGGCCTGTAAATGTAAGCTAAGCTGCTGCGAGATACGGTGTGCTACATCTGTGGAGGCTGGCTCTGAGACTTTTATTCCTGGTTTCTGTCACCTGCTTTCTACATATGCCCTATGAAATAAAGTATGCAGTTTATATGCTCTAAGTGGCAGAAATTGTGTAGGATGAAAGTGGTGCCACACGTGCCACAGCTTCACCATTCTGCTTTCCACCGCAAGTCGTGCTTTCATGTGCGCCTATTGGAGTGAGATAAAACGATAGCAGCACTGCAGCCCATTCGCATCACCAGTGCTTTCATAGCTAGCCGTCAACTGTATGCTGTTTCCGATTGGCGAGTGCATGCCATACAGCACCACGGCAGCTCTTGATAGCCACCAGTGCACTGCTTTTATGTAAGGTCTTGCATCAACGTGCCTGCGCGTTTGCCGCATGCTGGCAGTCTATTACACCTGGGCAGACCAAGTTAATCCATTTGACAAGTGCGAGAGGCTGTAACTAGTGACAGTCGTTTGGAACGCCATGAAGTTTGACCACAAGTTGAAATGAATGTGAAAATAAGTGATATCTGGATGTTCAGAAGTTTCTAATATACTTCCAATAGTAAAAGCGCGGTGGTAATTGAATAGCAAGCGCTTTACGCAAACTATTTGAAATTTCGAGTATTCGCATACCAATAGCAATAACATAACAGAAACCAAAACTCTCATAATTACATATACTGGGGCTGATGCAGAACAGAACGATAAGCATGTAACTGTAGTTGCAAATGCAAAATTATCAAACCATTCCAAATTCTGGCATCAAAGATCCCATCAAAAGTAAAACACTGCTCTGTAAGATTACGTCAGAGGTTATGACCGTATGGAACGTCATTTGGCCCCAAAAGCAAGACAAAAGTATGGCTACTCACACTGGATCCGCATCAATGAGAGCCCACCCACCCAGCACCACTTCGCTCTCAGGAATCAGCATCTTTTTGCAGTGCTCAATCAGCTGTTTCACGTGCTCCTGGTGCTCCTGGTCTTGCATTTCAAGCACGGGCTCATCGTCCTGCTCTGGGCTGACTGCCATGAAGTCCTCCGTGATAGGGTTCCCCAGCATCAAGTCAATTGTGGCTTGTCGATACGCGTCCTTGAACCGGTTCACATAGTATCTGTAACAAAGCAGGCCAGCTACAACTGCTTACGCCCAGGGCATGTCAACCAGTCGCATACAACAGATGCCGCTCCAGAGACTACGCTCAAGTGCCACCTGCCCAGCAAGTGCATGTTGTAAGACTCCTTATCACAAGCTGTTTTATCCCTTTACTCCCTGATGATTACCACCATGCGCACTCTCGAGGTCTCAAAAAACTGTTAACAGTGCTGCAAGTGAACAAGGTTATCTATACTCCTCACTAGGGCATGGAAACCTAGGCATCTTAAGTAATGCTTTTCACTGCTTAGCAGCAAAATGACACAATAACCAGAACTCATTTAAGTAACGCTCCTCGTCCTACTGCTTTATGAGAGGACAGCACACAAATGGTCCTTATCAGTCGAGCATGAAAAGCTCACAATGCTAGAAGCAATCAATGACAACTGTAGAGTCTCAATAAGCTGCCTCTGTTCTCCACCATACCACCTCCCTGCTCCTTGCCCGGGGGCAGCCGTACTCGAGCTAACACCCCCAGCCCAGGGAAACCCAGCCCCAGGCCTGCCACCTTCAGACACGATGGAGCCCCACAGCTGCATACCGCGACCACACCAAGCCAGCCGTCGACACCAGCCAGCAGTTGTTCACAGCCACCCAGAAATGCAAACCGGCCTGGGAACCAGGCTCTACACCACATCAGGATCGCCTACATCAAGCCACTCAACAAAGAAGACCCCAACTCACACAAAAATTATTATCCAAGCCCACCAAGTAGCGCATGCTATTATGGGCTTCAACAAGGAAGTAGCCAAGCAAAATGTGCCAGCACTCCACAAGGAGACGTGCGATGGATAAAGAGTGACACCATGTTTTCACCTACGCAGCGGCATCGGACAAGTCAACCAAGGGTACCAAGGGTATTATTATTGACAGGACAAATAGCTCCGCCAGGTACACTCCCCGAACACCCCCTTTCCATTCTACATGCATGGATGCTCAGCAAGACCAAGTAGTGGGTAATTAAAATATTGGGATAAAATGGGGACAACAAAGGAGCATACAAATGACAAAACTGGCACTCTTGCTGGTTCTGTGTGTCATCGTCCTCCTTTAAATTCGCAACACACGTTGGAAAACCTGTGATCAAGTGATCTCAACTGATATTTTTCAGGAGTGACCTCTTGACCATTCAGATGTTTTGTAAGACATGAAAAACATCTGTTTCGAGTTCGATTCAATGTACGCAGTGCTTGCAGCAAGACATCACCGGAAGTGTGTACTGAACTTTACCGAGACGTGGAGCTACATCCGCAGCCAGTAGTAGCATTTAAGGCAAAATAGGGGATGAAATGCAGATTAACATTGCATGCTTTTTTCTTCTTGTGCCTTGACCACCATTTTTTTGTGTTTTGCTTGTGCCAGATGTGTGGTGGGTGTGTGCTGGGTCAACGTGACGCCTTCAAATGTTAGATAAGCCGAAAATTTTCTCGGTATTCGTGTCTGCTCTCTGTGCACATGCCAAACGTTTCCCCGCCATCTTTCTTTCCTGGAGGGATTAAAGTATGTCTTGGTATGTGTAGCACCTCCCGCACCACACCGAATACCAGGACAACTGCATCTGTGGTGTGGTTTCTATTGCGCCTGCGATGCCTGTGCACAGTGGGCTTCTGCAGTGACAGGTGATACTGTGCATTTGTCATTGCAGCACATAACAAAGCCTGCTTAGAGATCTTCTTCGCACGAACATTTCAATGCAGCTTCAAGCAGCGAGTACAAGACTAGCATGGCCATGGGATCATCGTTCGGGCAGCCATACTGGACTTCCAGTGGTGCACCCTAAAGGTGATGAAAGTTGCGAATACCCAACACAGCAAGAGCATGACAGCACACCAGATGGCCAGCGCAGACAACCTTCTTGTATGGCAATGGTATTGCCATGGATACCCCCCAAAAAATTAATCATCGATATACAACACAAATGCACTAACACAATATGTAAGTACCTTTCTCATAGGTTACTTACAGTAGTTTTACAGACAATGCAAGTGGCAGCTGGCACGATTCTGCCTTTCCACTTGGCTGCACCTACCTTAACGGCTTTTTCGCTAGTGACCCAACTAGTGCACGAAAGGGGGATTTCCTCTCTCCACTTTGCCACCTTCACAGGATGCCTGTCGAGGCATCGAGTGCTAGCGCACTAAAAACATCAACATCAAGACACACCCACACAATCCCCCGACAATAGCCCTCAAAAAACTAAACATGACACAGATAGACTACTCCTCATACAAGTGGCCTCACTCCTCATGTCCGTTAACGGCAGTCCACCACGAGATAGCACATCCAATTCCCATAAGTTCCTTGGGGCACTAGAGACCAGAATCCAGAGTCATTCTCCCGAGGGGCCATTTCTCGCCGAATGGCGCACCGCGTTGCGGGCGTTTCTTTTGGGACTGCGGGGCTGGCCACACCTCAGGTAGCCATGATTTACTGCCCTTCGGGCGGTAAAAAAACATTGCCGAGCATACTTCCACAGCACGACTGCGATGCAGGAAGTCTTTGCGTTATCAAGGGCTAAAACTGATGAGTTAATTATGACATTTACTTTAACATTCAAGATAATTGTGCCAGTGCTTAGCACGCGCTCTATGGCTATCATCTTGGTGCTCCGTTGCAGAGAAAACTTTTTTGGTCAGTATCAAGCATTAGGTGTATGGCTAGCACACAGTTCCAATTCCAATGCGCTCTTAATCCTTCCAGTCGACCTGGTTGACTACCCTTGGATGTCACCTTAACGAGTAACAACATGCGTCAGATAACCACAGTACAGTCCGGTAGAGGGAAAATGTGAGTAGTGATGCACAGCACACACCCACATACGTCAGGTGATGAAGCGCATCAACGACAGAAGCGAACAAGTAAACATGCATTCTACGCATGGCGCTGGCGCGACCCACAGTCCACCGGGCCGCACGCGCCAACAGATGGCGACGTGTCGAGAGTAGGAGCACGCCTGCAGCCTGCGTGCAAGGGTAAAAGAATCTGGTCTACAGAAAGCAGAAACCGCCTCAGCCAATCAGGAGAGCGTGTTAACCGTGTTCCTCCGAGCTTCATCGGTCGTCTGCTCGCATAGATAAGGTATCTACAAACCATAAGGGTGTGCTGAACGCAAGCATTTTGAAGGACGCTGCACCATTTGTCACATTCACACATTTAGTTCAGAGACACTTTATCTTCAGAAAGTCACCATTTTCCCCACCCAGCACCTTCCTTATCGGAAATAGCCGCTTCTTTTCTTATTTGCTGCTGGGCATCAGAACGCCCCTTGATGTAGCCACCAAGTCATCAGCAGGCGTCAAAACTTATTTCGCTTGTTTTCTACATTTTTGCAGTCGCCATTTGCGTGCCACATGCAGCTTCCGAAGCCACAATGGCCACACTGTTTCACATGCAGGATGACTAGCTGCTGCATGTGTCAGTTTTCATGCCAACCAGAAAAAAAAGATTGCACTATTCTGTTTCTCGAGGGAAACATGTCAACCTCCATAAGAAGCAATGGCTGCACAACACTGGCAGGAAGGACTTTCTCCAGACAAAAGGACGTGTTCTGTATGAGGTACTGTATATTTCTGGATGTTTCAGTATGCTTCGCAGGTTATTTACGATATTTAGGCAACTAATTTATTTCTGTCTCTTCACAATTGCTTTTATTTCTTACATGATGCCATTAACTCTTTGCGACCATTTTCAGAGAATTTGACATCCAGAGTCTGAGCTGTACTTAGGCAAGAATTTTTGCGAGAACTTTTCCACTGCAACAGAGCGGCACTGCTCAAAAATTCAATCAGTGCTCCACAATTGCAGGCCCACGTAACGGAGAGTAATTCTTTTGTATCGTGCTTCCCCCCCTGCCACGATGAGTTAAAAGATGTGATTATGGGTTTTTATGGCGCAAGGGCATCTACGGCCAAAGAGCGCCATGGCACAAGGTATTTTCCATTTCTAAAGATGGTGTCAAAGACCCATTTCCCAAGCATTTCACCCTAAAGAAGCCAAGCACCAGACAAGGGGAAAACTTGTACCCGTTGTATCACCGGTGGGTACCCGGCGGCACTGGGGGTCGAGCCCCGCACCTCCCGCATGCGAGGCGGATGCTCAACCACTGGACCACCACTGCGGTTCCGATGTGCTAAAAGAGATTGCCAGCGTTTTCGTGAAATTCCAAATCCAGATCATTGTCAGAAATGAAGCCACTAAAATCAGTAAATGTGGAAGCAAAAGCATAGGCATGAAAGCAGCTGTAGCCCAAATTCGATGACAGGTAGTGTGCATGCATCACTGCATGCAAGATTTGCAAACATGTTTGTGAAAGTTAACCGTTCATAAATGAGTGTACAGTTATTTTTCCTGCCACGTGCATGTGTTGTATAGGCCTGCAAGTTCCTTGTGAGTGCCTGTATCTTTTGTAAAAATTTGTACTTATATAAATGTCTTTACAAAAAGCATTAAGTATATATACTACTCTACTGGATGCGCCTGTGATGCTTTATTATCACTGAATATTTAACTGAAATAACTTTTGCACAATAACTATTTGCTTACTGTTTGCTTTACCGTTCTTCTCTTTGCCAAAAGGTTTTCAATACTGTCTTCAAAATGTGAAACTGTCTTTTTCAAAGCACTTCTTTTGTAGTTGGAACTGTGCGTTTTGTAAGTATTGTGTATGCCGCACTTCAATCGGCCCTTTAAAGGGCTAGCACTATTGTGTAAATAACACTAAAAATGCTGTTTTGCTTAAGTCACTTTGATGATAAATTGATCTTTGCGCAGCAATAAAAGTTTTTCTTGCATACAGCCCCTGCCTCTGATTAGCAGTCATAGGAGCGTTTGTCCAGCGTTTTCTTACTCATCGCGAGTAAGAAATAAAACCATGCAACACTCAGCGCATTTTAACCAAATGGTATGTCTGGATCAGCCTGTTTACCATTAACACACAAAAATCATGGACAGCGTCTTTTCCTTACCATCCAAGTGCAACAGCGATGAAAATAAATGCGAAAAGTGGAGTGCATAGGCACCGCATTGTTCGCATTTCTTTTAATCGCGACAGTGCATTCAAAAGGCTTCTGAAGTGCCCGTCGGCCCTCGATTAATGTCCTCTGTCCATTGCCCAAGATTTATGACGCCACTATTTCCTGCTCAGATTTATTTTTCATTCCCAATGCCTCTTGAGAATGATGGGGAAACGCACATTTTTCTTGCCGTTTTGAATGTCCCTGCTTGTTCGTCGCTTTGTTATGAGGAATACTTGCCGCTACAACTGAAAGTAACATTTACAAAGCCATCATATTGCTTGTCCACAGCAGTTTTAAAAAGGCTTTCAAAAGTCAAAACAACAAGCCCTTCCATTAACAATCCCGTGGCGTCTCACGTGCGTTGGCAGGTTCAGCGTGCAGTGAGCCCAATAGTGGGAAAGTGAAATCCGAGAAGAACTGAGGAGGAAAACTGTTGAAGGGAGGAAAGTATCGCTACTTTCAAGATCAAAGGGCTTTAAGATGCTCAGCCCAGTAGAGTAATCTGTTTTAAAACGGTAACCATTTTTGTCAACAAACCGATGCTCCTCTTTAGGCCTAGAAGCTGCCGAATTGTAAAACAAAATAAAAAAACCTGCAAATTCATCGTTGATCCATTTTGTTATAGGTCACATAAAATAAAACGAAAGCTTTCAGCACAATCTACAGCCGAAAAATGCAGCAACACCAATGAGTTCACTCTGAAGCACTTGGAGAGTGTGCAGGCTTTTTATCTCTTTAAGCATCCGCTATGAGCATGATCTGCATGACGTTACTGTCCGGTTTCTTGGTCACTTTTCACAGAAGAGCACCATATCTACTTCTGGCACTCTATCAGGCGTAACCGAAAACAACACAACTTAAAATATGGGCCCAGGTTTAACTGTACTCGCTGCATGGCACAGTGGCGGATCACTTGTGTGAAACTGCATCAGTGTTGTAAACCCAAGGGCGTAAGGCACACACCTGTTGGCAGAGTTGTAGCCATCTTTCATCATGCCTGCCAGGCGTCGGGAGCCCGTCCTTGTAAAGTCTCCCTGTATGAAAAAGCAACACAGTAGCCAGCTGACGCATGAAGCAAGTGGCTGGACACAACTGTTTAAAACAAACCTATCAGGTGCAGAGCAGTTTAAACAAAAATAATTTGATTTTGTAAACAGGATCAAATTAAGTAAAAAAGTCAGACGAGAAATTCAGCAGGGCATGTCAAAATGTTTATTTTGAAAGTACCCGAATTTAATTTTCTAGTCAATGGAATATGCGCTCAAGTCATAAAAGTGAAAGTAGCATTAGGCGAGAAGTGAAAAATAGGCATACATTTCATTTGCAACTGTTCAACTTTTGCAAGTAATAAGACAGACGGCATGAAAACCTTTTCCCAAGCCGGGGAGGTTGTATGACCATGTCATAAGATCAACTTTTGCTTGAAAAGCTTGGCACAGCATCTTTTCTTCACAAAGAACACACCTTTATAAGTAAGGCGCTTTGTTTTCGGGCTTTAATTTTTCCATAATTCAGAAGGCAAAAATCGGGTAACATTTTTTAGCTCAAATTTGGGTATAGATCGAGCTATTCAGTGAACTGTTCCATAATTTTTGTATTTTCAGGTCATCCATTGCAGCAAAGCAAAAGACACTCTCGTTTAGCACTTGCTTGTAGGCTGGACATAAAATGCTGTATTTTATGCCCATTAATTTCATAAACTGTGCCAATTGATGGTGCATTGAAAACCTTGAGCAAATCTTTTCTCATTTATTACAATTATTTTATTGAATACATTAGCATGCATCTCCTGCGCAGCACTGTTGCGTCTGTGCAAGACCTGCCTGCCTTTGTAGCAGTGAAAATATTCATATTTTCAAATATAAAATATTTGAAACGCACAACAGCTTTGGAGCAGGACGTTGTTAGCGCAGGTACCACTTGATACAATGATGCCAAAAGGTATCTAGTCAGCAACACTATTTTAGCCTGCTGCTTTTAAAATGTGCTTTCCGAACCTATCCTTAAGTGCAACTCCGGCGTTTTTTCTACCTGCACGAAGTTTTCTGAAGTTTCCTTCGTACATTCTCCACAGTCTTCAGATCTCAGCGTTTTGTTGCAGCAAAAATTAACTTTTGTGGCCTAAATTTCTACGGGCCACCCTGCGTGTATGACATCAGAGTTCGTATGCTCGTCAATATTTGCTCTGTGTTTGCTGAACAACAAATTTTCGAGCTTGTTTTTGGTCATTTCAAGCAAATAATGATCTAAGTTGTCACTTACAGCCACCAGTTTAGCCCAGTAATGCATTGATAGGTTTTGTGACAGTACCTGCGATGTCATAGGTTGGTCTCTCATAATGCGATGCCATAGTATGGTCGAAACTCAATTTTGTTTTTCTGGTTTTTGCTGTTTTAAAATACAACTATTCGGTATTTTGAAAAACAGTTTTTTATGCGAGATAAGGGGGACTCTAAGAAATGTGATGTGATTATCAATTCAAAATGTTTGAAAAACCTCCGGAGTTGCCCTTTGCACACAGTCATGAATAACACTTAGCTAAAGCCAACCCTCCGGAAAAAATATGACATCCACCATTTTTCATGTAGTGCCTTCAGATTAGTGTGCTGGAAAGCCATGTTATCTAAAAGACACATTTTTGGGGCACAATAATCAGGATTAAGGCCTTTAATTATAAGCTGCGCTTGGGAAATTACAATTCAAGACAGCCTAAGTAGTGCAGACTTCAAGGGAAGCCAAATAAAAAGGACCCACACACACATATCAAGGCTGGTTGGGATTGATGTTTTAGTGCTTAAGAAAAGACACAGGGCATAAACTGCCTAGCGTCGGTCCCGTGGGTATGTGTTCCTTTTGTTCTGTGTCTGCTCTTAAGCATTATGCATTCAAAAGATGGAAACAAAAATATACATCGGGTGAGAATACAAACAAAGAAACATGCCATGCGAACACATAGTTTAGCTCAAGTTACCATGTGACTTAAAGCAAGGCCAGTGGTTGAGCATCTTCAGGTTATGCGACATCGTATGAAAAAAAACGCCATAATGCCCAGCCTGTCTTTCCTTCCTTCACAAGTTTGCTGGTGAAATAGCCAAACATAATGCACAGCACCTTGAGAGCTACAGTGCCCGCATACTGGCGGCTAATGATGTCTCCATTGTTGGCCCATAACATTTGGAAAATGCGCCGGCAAGCTGTTGGTAACACTCCTTCCGGAGGCAGCAGCCCAAGACGAACAAACTAAAAAACAAAGTGAAAAGCTCATATAAGCAGCAATAAACACAACAATACTATCACTGTATGCATGCAATAAATTACTGTGAAGATCACGCGCAACTTTATATAACAAGGGGCGCACCATACAGCAATTGCAAAGACCAAGCAGGGCACACAACAATGCAATTGCAGCCGAGATTCACAGCAAACTGCTCACGAGAAAAATTCAAGCATGTGCTGTTTCAAACCACCCTGCAAAAGCAATCAATAGATTATAAACACAAGCATCCCAGTAATGACATTAGGTGAAGCTATCACTAAGGTGCCATTATTAAAGAAAACAAACTGTTACCTTTAACAGCCTAGATTACATGCTTAACCACAAATCTGCTCAGGTAGCAACTGCTCATAATTCAGTATTTGTCAGCCGAGTAAGTAAACTAGGTTTTAGATTTTATTCTAATAATAGCTGACTGCATACAGAGATTTGATTTTAAAAATCTCTAGCATTTGCTACTTATATCTCAGTCAGACTGCTCCTCAGGCGCACTTTTGAACCCAAAGGCAAGGGCGATGCCCCATCTCCGCCATTTGTTCTCTTCTGCCATGTGTACTGCTCAAATGTGGTAAAATAGTATGACAAATGCGATGGCAGTTACTCTCCCCCAGCCAAGCGGCATGCAAAACCACCTAGTCGCAAGCACAACTCAATAAAACCCAGCCATAAGGCACTGTGCCCACAGGAACATAGAACTGACACAAGTGGCAGTAGCAGGGAACAATACAAGACACAATTTACGGCCCCTCTCTGCACATGCTTATGAAGACACTGCAAGTGTCTCTGCCAAGACCCACTCACCCCTCCACAGATTGTTTAGGTGAAAATCACTATTGCCAGATATCAATGCATACGTGCTGGATATAACCACTCGTTGGGAAAGGAATATAAGAGGCGACAGATAACTGTCAGGTTTAATGTCCCCAAGCGACACATGGGCAAGGGATGCCACAGTGGAGGGCTCTCAATTAATTTACAACACGTGGTGTTGTTTAACATGCACTGACATCACAAAGCACACGGGCGCCTTTTGCATTTCATCTCCATTGAAATGCAGCCAGCGCAGCCGAAATTGAACCGGGGCCCTCGGCTCATTAGCCAAGGCCCCTAACCAGAGCCACTACAGCGAGTGCGATAGACAAGTTTTCAAGTCAAACGCACTTAGTATATCAAACATACAAGTGCCAAGGAAGTGCGATTGTAATAACCAATAACTATTATAACCAGGTTATGACTAATAAATGAACGTGCCACAACTTTTTAATCAGTGTCCAGAGTGGTGTGTATCCACAGTGAAAAATGCATAGCCAGTTTTGACTGCTTTGCAACAATTCTGCTCACATCTCCCAGCAAGACACCTAACTGCTGGGCATAGGTCAGCGAGAGATCTGCTGCAGAAATAAAGGCTCACAGGAGGTACTGCGACACAACTTCTCTCGGTCCTGTTTGTATACTCCGTTTCATACATCAGGTGCAACGCTGTCAAAGCTACCGCTCGTTTGTGCTGCCTGCATCCCCGACCAAAAAGTAGTCCGCTCCTTGTGGTGAGCGGAACATTACTAAATCCTTTGCTTGCAGGCTTACTGCATGACACATTTGTCATCAGCTTGGTTATACGCATTCTTATTGCTGACGACACGCTGTCACGTTCTCATGCCTTAGATGTGTCATTCGACCACAGAAGAAGCGCGGAGTAACACGCCTCCTTTTATTTTCACCCGGGACTACTTCCATACCTTTTGCAGAGTTACACCTGATGTATGAAACGAAGTAGAGTCATCACTTGCTGTCATCACTGCCAGTGCCAGTGACGCCTGCTACGAGCGCCTTGTTGATCACGTTTTTCAACTGTCTCAACTGCATCACTATCATCGATCACATTTTCAACTGTCTCGACTGCATCTCTAACATGAAACGACACCGTCGTCACCGCTCAGTGTAGGCCAGAGATGTGCCACCTTTGCATCGGTGGAAGTCACGCCCGCCTTTGCTTCACTGGTCATCGCACCAAGCTACATGCGTGCAATTAAGAAGCTTGCAGGCAATGCAACCTCTCCAGTGCACATAACTCGTCAACACAGACAAAAATTGTTGGGGCACAGTGCTAAGGGCAACTGTGTTTTAGAAATTCTAAAAACTGATATGAATGTTAATCACAGTGTGCTACATTCCTCTCAATAATTAATGAGCCTAATAGTAATAGTTAACACTGGAATATTAGTTAACCAGACTGCTGGTTAGCATGTCTTAGTTGTATTCTGCTGTACTGCACCGCTAACAATGCTATGCCGAAAAAAAAGCTAGTCTAACTCAAAAAGTCTATTTTTAAAAACTGTGTAAAGTCTTAGGTGAAACGACCTAGACACTTGCGTCATTGGAAGGAATCCTGGGATATGCGTCCACCATGTTTCTGTACCACCGGCTCCTGTAGTTCGCAAACTGTGTCGTTTCAGTACACAGCTATGTGTGCAATATTTGGCTGCTCCAAGCACAGCGATAGCCATGGACAGAAAATGCCGATGAACACAAACTTCTCAATAGAGAAGATTATAGAGGACCAATGAGGGCACACAAAGGGACTGAGCACAATGTAACGAAGCTTGCACACGGCATGCATTAAACGTCCAAACCTTGGCCATAAGAACCACAACATTAAGTCGGTGGCATGCACTGCAATTTGCTATTTCAACTGTCAACAGTGTTCAATGGCTGAAACTAGGAAACCGTTTGCACTGAAATGGAGGCCAGTGAAGTAGCTCAAAAAGAGGAATCCTGCATGGGCCCTGTGGCTTCTCCTTGGGTACACCGCCAAGCATGAGGATTTTGCACGCAGCCAGCGCACACTGCAGGCACAGTAATCCAGCAGTGCATTGAGCTGACTGGAGACATTTCTTTTTTTAACATCTAGAGAGCTATAAAAGAAACAACACGCTTGACGGGAGCTACAATAATGTCTCAACATGTTCGAAGAGACTGAAGGAAAAGTTTTTTATTGACCCCTTTCAGACAAAGCACTTCAAACTGCTTTATTGAAAAGCCCTTCACTCCTGCACCAGTGAAGCCAATGTGCAATTACCATATTGTGGTTTGCAAACTTTCGCACCGGGCTCACAAAGTTGCCAGAAAACATCAAGTAGCTAACAAAGTACCTCTGCTGTGTTCGAAAACAGGTCGATGCCAGCACTCTTGTCTGCATTGTGGGAATCGGGGTTTTCCTTGTACCCAACAAATGCTGGTCCAATCAGCTGCAAATTGCAGCCTCTGGGTCTGTACACTCAGAAGTGGAGACATTTCCACAGCCAGTTGCAGCATGAAACACAACTGTTTAACCACGTCTCTCACTGCCCTTGGCAGCCAAGCAGTTCATGTGACATCACATATAAGCTATGTATAGGATGTCTCAAAGCGAGAGATGCAAACAGTTGGAGACAAATGGAGATCAACTTGATGACGTTGGGTACCCAAGGTAATAGGATCAAATAAGGCCGCAGCATGTCAAAGAGCCTCAGGTGGTAGAGGTTAATCAGGAGCCCTCCACTATGCGGTCTCTTAAAACCCATGCGCAGCTAATGAAATTGAGATCAAAAGCATCAAACCAAACAACCAATAGTCCTGAAGGCCTACAGTTTTGGATTGTGCTCCCTATTTCTTGACTGCAAAAGTGACTACCAATGCGCCGCAGTTTCAATTTTCGCTGGCAAAATTTGTTGTGTTGGGTTTAGTGGTGCATAAGCATCTAAGGCTATCAAGCGCCAAACACAAGGTATAGAAATTTGTTTTGTGCAGGATTTTATAAAAAGTGTAAGACAACGGTGGTGTAACGGGTATAAAGAGACATTCTGTACTACCTAGTGAAAATAAGGGGCAAAAATTTCAGAAATGGCTAATTGTAAATGCTTTAAGAAGGTCAGGTAGCCTCAGCAGCCATCCTTTGCTAGGCAAGGATGTCGAGGCTCCCGACCAATAAAATAAATGCCTCAGCCTTCTTCTCAGGAATGAGAAAGTGGCTGAGGTGTGGTCAAAAAAGTTTGTTATAAACTGACTATATATTATCAAATCTACAATTTGTTTAAAATACCTGTTCTCTTTAAAAACTTAAAAACCTGTGAAATGTCAACAAGTGCATCATCACCTAGGAGCAATGATGAGTGGAATGGTATGTGTTCATTGTAAAAAACTGCAAAATGCTTTTTCTTCATTGTTTCGAGTTTTCTGCATGAAAATAAAACATGGCTTACTGTTAGCTCATCTTTGCATAATTCACACTGGGGCTTGTCTTGTTTTGTCAGCATGAAATTGTGTGTGAGGTGTGTGTGTGTGTCCGATACGAAGACTGCAGATAATCGCTTCTTTGAAACGTTCCTGATGGGTGCAAGACTTCCACTCACCTAAAACTGGCTTTACCAAGTATAGTTTGTTATTTACTTCGTTGTTCCAAGTAGACTGCCATTTTTTCTCTTAATTTAAGATGTACTAAGTTCATGCAATCTTTAAAGGGAAAATTTACTTTTTTATTTGCTTGCCACGAGCTTAAGCAGCACAGAGGTCTGTTCTCTTGTTACCTTTAATTCCGACATGACTCGGTACCCAGCAGAGTTTCATGTTTTGTCATAAAACTGTGGCTATTTTAATGCTGTGTATGATGTCACAAAGAATCGGAGTGATAGCATTTCTAGAGTGGAGAGCTGTAAGTACACTGAGGGAGTCTGAGTAAATAATGCAGTTTCTGAGGTTCTCGTTTACTATTCTCTTTACGGCTACGCACACAGCATAACATTCGGCTGTGAAGATAGATGCACACTGTGGAAGTCTTATTATTTCCTTCTCATGCCCTCGTACCATTGCATTTCCTACGTAGGCATCAGTTTTTGAACCATCAGTATAAAAGTCAGTGAAACCATTGTATTTTTTCCTTGAGTGCAAAAATTTCTTGTATTACATGTTGTTTTAGAGTCTGTTTTCTACGGAAGTGTGTAAGAGTGAAATCACGCATTACAGGAAAATTGTACCACGGAGGCAGTGTATCTCGTCTTCGAGCAATGCCAGGTAATGTATCTAGTAAGTTGAGGTTTTGGCACATCTCTTCAAAACGCAGGAGGACTGGCCTAATAGCCAGCGGTTTGTTGTTAAACAGTGTTCTAAATGGGCACATTGTGACTATGGGGTAACATAGGTGTTTGGGCAGCGAACAGATTTTTAATATGTGTGAGCATGTGAGCATGGTTCTTCTGTCTGTAGGGATGGTTCATTGGTTTCTACATAAAGACTGTTTATGGGCGAGGTCCTGTAAGCACCAGTGGAAAGATGCAAACCTAAATTATGTACCGGACCCAGTCGTTTAAGGTATGATGGTCTCATTGACCCATACACTACAGATCCATAATCCAGGGTAGAGCGTACTACAGAGCGGTAAATTTGTATAAGACATGTCCTGCCTGCACCTCAATGTTTTCGTGACAGTATTTTGAGTATACTAAGGGATCAGGAGGCTTTCTTTTTCAGTGCATTTATATGAGGCAGGAAAGAGAGTTGATGCAGATGCCCCCCCGGCAGGGCACTGGCACAATTGATTTGCACCCGAATTAATGTTTTTTCACATTTGGGGCTCCACTGAAGTTCCATCGATTCTGGTGGGACCATGCAGCTGAGCCAAAAACTACCTCAGACCCTGCAAATTTTCAAATCCGTTTATTTTATACAAGGAAGGAGCAGCCACCAAGAGCTGTCGATGACTTAATACCAACAAATATGCAACAGCCTACCTGCACAAGCATTTATTAGGCTCAAAAACCTGCAAATGGAGTCGTGCAACAGCCCACGTCCACAATAGACAACGCCACTACAAGTAGGAGCACAGCTGCCAAAAAGGCAAATGACTGCTTGTGCTGGTTTAGAGTTCCAGTAGGTTGCTACACTTGGCAGCACATATAAATAGTTATGCATGTGCAGCGCAGAAAAATATGAGAAAAATGACCAACATAGGCACACTACCCCCCTACCGACTGTTACAACTTGATTCAATCCACAGTTGCACTATTCAACCAACCTGAGTGTCCATAGCAGTCTTTGCAATCGCCGTCTGCACAATATTTGTTCGATCTAAGCAATCAATGCAGTTGACTCGAAAGACACCCCGCTGAGCACAAATGAGTCCTTGCTGATCTAGCCTAAGAAAGGTTGCACACAAATACAAATGTCAAAGAGAGAACAAGGGGAAAAGCCATTCAATAAACACAACTGCTTTGCGTAACTTATTACAACTGCAGTGTGCCACAGCTAATCTTCACTGCAACAAAGTTGAAGAAAAGCTAAAATTTCTCTATTATCTTAACCACACATCACCAAAAGCATCAAACTACAGCACTTAACAGTAGAGTGTTATGAAGACTTCGCTTGACACTCAGCCAGTGTACTAATGCGAAGCACTGTTTATTATGTAGATTCTGCTGCCTATAACCTACCTTGGCATCACTGTTTCATAACCCAGTGACTACATTTTCTAGGATGGGGCACCTTTTGCCAACCGTTACCTCTCAACAGCTTCCACGTTGTGAACACGTGATATGTGCTTTGTAGTAAGAGCATAGCAGATGAAAGATAAGCATGCTTACCAACAATACCGCATGTCACGAATCAGGTCCTTAATACCATCTATGAGAACTGAAACATTCTCAAAGCGCATCCCTCGGCTGCAAAAAATACAAGGTTTTCAGAAAAACTTGTCGCAAAGTGAACTGCCTTTACATACCAATATTCGTGAAAGTCGAAACTGACATAGGTCAGTGCAGGGCAGTCCAGGTGTAGAACATGATTCAGATATGCATCTGCAAGAAGCTTCTCCTTCCCAGTCTGTTCCACAAGGCTGACTATGACCTGGCTGCCGTAGAGTGCCACCTGCTCTGCAAAGTGCTTGGCAAAGGCTTGTTTGGTCTCTTCCTCATCTGTGAATAAACATCAGTTCAATACAATTAATGACTGAATCTGACTTGCTACGCATACAGGGTGGTTACATTAGGGTAATTCGTTGCTTCCTCCATGCATGCCACAACAAGCACACTGTACCACCATGCAGCCTGCCATTATTCATCTTGAGGGGCTGCATTTTTTGCTGCAGAGAGAATACACGGCATTCCTCAGCCGGTTTTGAGAACCCTATGCAGACATAGCTACAGCTCAACACAAAGCATGCGGAACGGCTGTTGACGGTACGGTAGCCTTTCACAAACAGCAGTGTGAGGAGGCCTCACCACACAAATGACTTACGATGGGCACGTAGTTTACACAGAGAGAAGCGATAGCCGCCACTGCCGCAGGCTGGCAGCAGAGCTCAGAAATCGAAACTGCATGGTGAGATGCGTGATCATCATCATGCGTGCTGTTGTGCGTACGTCAGAGCTTGTGTGGGCAACAATGTGTCATGAAATCCAGGCTTGATACTGGATGACCTCTCGCCATGTCTAGGTATGACCAGCCAATGTTCGGCTGAGCAGTGCTGCTAACCTGACGTGTGAAATCTTGGCCACCACCCTCTTAAGGGCCAGGAGCAAGACAAATTAAGTGGCTCTAAAATGCATTAACCAGCCAACCACGATCTTGAGATCTCTTTGAACTGACCGAAAGTGTGAAGTACCATAGGTCTACTGTAGCACAATACATTTGGGCCTGTGACTATAATCACCCACAAACAGGTGCAAAATGGGCTCAGGAAATTCAGCCAAAACCCAGAGAGACTGAAGAGCTCACTACCAACAACAGCATGCACATTAATATGGGCAAGTGCAACAAGGTGCTAGCAAGTGTCACTTGTGCAAGAAATGAAGCATGTGGCATAATTACATAACATAAACCTGTGTACTGCCTTTATTAAAGGGATAAGACACTAAGTTAAGCCCACTGCAGCATAGGTGATCACACTGGCTCGAAAATTTCTGACATTATCTACTTCCTCCACCACCACATGCCAGCAAGCAGTGTCGATTTCTGTGCAGATAAAAATGTTCAAGCTCCTCCCCAGCCAGTGTTTACCATCATATAAAATTTCGGGTTCTACCATCTTTGCTGATAATGGTGTGCAGGACCTGAGGAACTCCAGTAGACATCATGCTTACTCAATCCTAACACACCCTCAATTGTAACACGCATCTGTTTTTAAAGGTAAAAAAAAAAAGTGCAATAACTGATTGCACCGAGCACCAGAATTTCATGCTTCAGTAAATACGCACGTGAGGACTGCCACTTGCCTCCACACACAGGATCACCTTATTTTAAAGTATTCCTTTGCACCCTCGTCAGCGTCCAAAGTGCAGACCTTGGCAGCACGTGCCAAGATGCTGCGCTCCGATAACATCATGGCGTGTTTATCTTTTGACACAAGCTCTGGCAGTGGTGGCACACCCAACGAACTTGGCAGGGCACCAAGACGCTTGTGCGTCCTGGACAGGAGGGGTGGCAGTGGTTGCACCCTCGATGTCAGGATGCGCCAGTGTATGCTTAGAAAGCCCCCAAGGTAGCCTTTTTTTAACCCGACGGCGTAGTGAATTCAGCGCGTCTTCGCAACTGACATTTCTGTTTGCCCAAGTCCAGGTCAAAGCTTCGCTGATCGGACTCTTCAAATGCTCGGAAGGTCCCTCGGTATTCATGAGCATGGTAGGCGATATCGGTAATAATGATATAGCGTCTAGAATATACCGGCTAGTGTGCCAACTGAGAGGAATGAGTGCCAGCAGCTGCAGCATACTGCCTGGCCACCCGCCTATCTATTCGTCCATCCGTCCGTCTAACTGGCGGGCTAAGCTGTCAGCAAATTATTCCTTTATTTCTAGCATACAACATAACATATTAACTCACAATATATGTATTAGAGTAAACAAACTGCAACCCTCCCCGTGACGCTGCATGTCCGATCTTTACAAGGCTACCTTGCACTGGACATTCTTGCTATGCAACAATGCGCCAGACAAATGACTCGCACCAAAGAAATTACACACCCGTGCATACTGCAATGACAGCAGCACTAAGCAACATCAGCTGGCGACGCAGAGATTAGGTACTTGAGACTTTGTAGCACGATGAATGGATGAACCGATGGATGGGTGGCCGAATGGGCAAGCTTAAAATCAGTTGCTGGGCGAGTTGGTATTGCATGCTTTCATTCACACAGCGCAATGACGAACACGGACAAGAGGGGAGACACCACAAAGCGCCAACTTCAACAACGTTTATTGCTGTGCGCAGGGAATACATATACAGTACAGCGGGCATGCGCAGCAACGAAAAGGAAAGTCATGCTAAGACTCGTAGCAGCACCAAATCGCAAGGGAACACATTATCGTCGGTACAAGATAGAAAACATAAAGCTAAAACCTAAAAAGCAGGACACACACCAGAACAAAAAACATAATACTCTAGTTCGAAATTCCCAAGACACGACGCTCCTTATCACTCAACAACTCCGATGAAGTGCTGACACAGTAATCTCCTTTTTCCGCGATCTCACCAGCCTCAGCTATCTCCCTGGATGTTTTCCTGACATACTTACGAAGGATTGGGGTTCTTCCCAAAAAGGAACAACGTTCCTTACACTGTTGGCAATCACAGCAGTGTATGCCGAGATGACGAGATGCCTCGCTGGCGCTGTTGCTATGTTCCATGAGCCTCTGGTTAAGACATCTGCCCATTTGGCCAGTGTAGCCTCGGCCACAGGGCAAAGGTATCAAGTAGACTACGTCTTTCGCGCACTCCACAAATGGTTACCTGTGCCTAACAGTGCAGGAATTGCGTACAGTGACGGTCGAATTCACCTTCTTGCACAGTTTTGATAGCTTCTCTGGTGCAGAAAACACCACATGTACACCTGCTCTTTTCCCTATTTTCTTGAGCTGGTGGGGGGTGGTGTGCATGTAAGGTAATACCATCACATTTTTTCTCCAATCTGTGTCAGCCCCGCCGTTGTTTGGAACCACTTTCCTTTTTTCTTTGAGCATGTTCTCGGCAACCGATAACAAGAGTGTACATGGGTAGCCAGAGCCGCTCAACCGGGTCACCTGGCTAGAGAACGCAGAATCCAGTCGATGCTCCCATGATTTCGCGAGAGCACTGCAAAAGCAAGACTTTACAATTGCTCGTTTAACTAGTTTTGAGTGGGCTGAACCAAGAGGAAGTATAGGTTTGTTTCCTCGCGGTTCATAAACCCAACACACATGGTCAGTGGAAAAATAAATGCCCTGGTAAAGAAATCTGACGAATTTGTCCACAGCCACTTCATGTGTCAAGATTAGTGGTTGAAGGAATTCTGAAAACAGAGACAAGATATTGAATATTTTTGCCTGATCGGACATATCTTGTGCGTTGGTAAAAACGAGAAAATCATCAACATATCTGAAAATGCCTGCAACACTGGACCCTTCACTTCTGCGTTTCAACTCTCGGTCCCGCTCCGCTAGAAAAATGTCTGACGAGGTGATCCGATTTCTTCAGGCGAACCTGTCTTTCTCAGTCGACATTAAATACCTTTATTATTCTATTCCAGAGGACAACCTATTGATCAGTGTTAGGAACTGCACAGACAGACACAGGGTGATTTTTTTTTTTCAGAACGGTAGTGGTTCATCCGTCCATAACTTTCTGGAATTGCTTTCAACTTACCTGAAGTCTACATTCGCAGTTAGGGAAGGTACCATCGTCACTCAAAAAAACGAAATATGCATTGGCTCCTGCGTTGCTCCTGTTCTGAGCGACATTTTTCTAGCAGAGCCGGACCGAGAGTTGAAACAGAAGTGAAGGGTCCAGTGTTCCAGGCATTTTCAGATATGTTGATGATTTTCTCGTTTTTGCCAACGCACAAGATATGTCCGATCAGGCAAATATGTTCAATATCTTGTCTCTGTTTTCAGAATTCCTTCAACCACTAATCTTAACACATGAAGTGGCTGTGAACAAATTCATCAGATTTCTTTACCTGGGTGTTCATTTTTCCACTGACCATGTGTGTTGGGCTTATGAACCGCGAGGAAACAAACGTGTACTTCCTCTAGGTTCAGCCCACTCAAAACTAGTAAAAACGAGCAATTGTAAAGTCTTGCTTTTGCAGTGCTCGCGCAAAATCGTGTGAGCATCGACTGGATTCTGCGTTCTCTAGCCAGGTGACACGGTTGAGCGGCTCTGGCTACCCATGTACACTCTTGTTATCGGTTGCCGAGAGCATGCTCAAAGAAACCAGGAAAGTGGTTCTAAACAACGGCGGGGCTGACACAGATTGGAGAAAAAATGTGACGGTATTACCTTACATGCACACCATCGCCCACGAGCTCTAAAAGATAGGGAAAAGAGCACGTGTTTTCCGCACCAGAGAAGCTATCAAAACTGTGCAAGAAGGTGAATTCCACCGTCACTGTGCGCAATTCCTACACTGTTAGGCACAGACAACCATTTGTGGAGTGCGCGAAAGACATAGTCTACTTGATACCTTTGCCCTGTGGCCGAGCCTACACTGGCCAAACGGGCAGATGTCTTAACCAGAGGCTCATGGAACATAGCAACAGCGCCAGCGAGGCATATCGTCATCTCGGCATACACTGCTGTGATTGCCAACAGTGTAAGGAACGTTGTTCCTTTTTGGGAAGAACCACAACCCTTCATAAGTATGTCAGCAAAACAGCCAGGGAGATTGCTGAGGCTGGTGAGATTGCGGAAAAGGAGATTACTGTGTCAGCACTCCATCGGAGTTGTTAAGTGATAAGGAGCGTCGTGTCTTGGGAATTTCGAACTAGAGTATTATGTTTTTTGTTCTTGTGTGCGTCCTGCCTTTAAGGTTTTAGCTTTATGTTGTCTTTCTTGTACCGATGATAATGTATTCCCTCGCAGTTTGGCACTGCTACGAGTCTTAGCATGACTTTCCTTTTCGTTGCTGCGCATGCCCGCTGTACTCTATATCCATTCGCTGCGCACAGCAATAAACATTGTTGAAGTTGGCGCTTTGTGATGTCTCCCCTCTTGTCCGTGTTCGTCTTTGCGCTGTGTGAATGAAAGCACGGATGGACAAGGCCGAACCCCTTAAATCAGGTAGCGACTCACACCACCAAGCCATAACTCAAAATATATTTTGTACTTAAACTGGAGATGGGAAATGCTCCTCTATGTCTTTAGCACAAGCCGCTCCACGGCCGCCTTCCGAGTGAAGATGAAATTTCACTCTTGCCTTGATTTTAGCCTCCGGTCAGGTAACCTTCACTTGGTTATTTCTACCCGTTTAAAATCTACTTTTCCATCAATTTCCTTAAACCACAATACTTTCAATAAATCAGCCCAGCTGCTTTCCCTTGTAGTGCAAAGCCCTTCACAGAAATGTACCAAGTGTTCAGCCGTTGCCTCCTCTCCACATGCACTGCATAATGTGTCTATCTCTTGGGACTTGACCCAGTATGTCTTAGGCCACAATACTCCCATCCTGGCTTCGAACAACAAAGAGCTTCAATTATTATAAGATCGTTTCTTTGGCAATTTCCTGCTTGAACGTTCTGTATGTTCCCAGCGGCAATTTCATCTGCATCCCTGTTTTCCACAGACCTCTCTCTGTTCCTTTAACCTTTTTCTTAACCAATAATTCCTGATCTGATTTGATCTTCCACATCTAACGTGCCCAGTATGTCCAACAAATCCTCTTGAATTATACACTGTCGTAGACTCCCTTGATATGCAGAAATGCTAGCCGTAGGGGCCTGCGTTCCTTTTCTCGATACGCTGCGTCAATGAGAACAGACCATCTTATAAGCTCTTTTGTTTCCGGACCCCATTTTACAGCTCCCCTAGCACCCCCTCGTTCTCCACCCAAGCCTGCAATCTCGTCCTTTATGATCTGCATCACCACCCTTTGTAAACAACTGAAGTAACTGTTATGGGACGGTAGTTGTTTATGTCACCTTTGTCCCCCTTTCCCTTATATACATCATGCTCATCCTGCTTAGTCTCCATCCATCGGTGGCTTTCCCATTTGTTATTTTGCTCACTACCCCTCTTAATGTTTGCTTAGATTTTGGGCCCAATTTCTTTACTAACATAACTGGAATACCATCTGGTCTGGTCGACGTGCTACTAAGGACCTTTTTCTCTGCCCATTCCCACTCTTTTTGTCAAAGCGATACCATTGCAGGAACCAGTCCATCCTCCTTCACTAAAGTACAAGCAGCATTTTTTCTTCTTTAAATTTTTCTGTAATCATTGTTCTTACATGTTCCACAATTGCCTCATTCCCTTCTAGCCAAACACCTCGAACTGTAACTATAAACCTTGGCTCTAGACTAGTCTTACTGCTCATATAACTCAGTCTGTGAGCACTGCCCTTAACCGGCAACAGTTGACTGTCATTGGAAACTCCTCCCTTCCCGTGGCGAGCCGCTGGTGCTCGGCACACTAGCTAGTATATTCTAAGCACTGTTAATATCAATGCGCAAGAAGTATCAAGCCACCATTTTTTGTGATGCCGATCACAATAGCATGCTGCTGGCATAGTTTCGTTTTCGAACTCGATTCCACATGTAATCTCTAGGTGGTTTTTTAGGAGGAAAAGGTTCCCCAGCGTACTTTCCATAACTTTTTGCATAGTGTACTGTGACGTAGAAAGATACCACACAGACCCACAGGAAGTCATATGCACTAACAAAACAGTGATATGTTTGCTCTGCTGCTGCAAAGAGCATAGCTCATAACTGGTACAGCGAATCAGCAATGGTGTTTTCCGCGTTGATCTTTCTGCTATTACATATAGCTTAGAGGGAGGGGAACTCTGCAGTCCCCTTACTCAATGACCTCCTGTAGGCAGCACTGAAACATGGAGCACTATCACTCCCACATGCCTCCCGAGTTCAAAAATGTAGTAACGCTTTTTGTAGCAACCCTTGTTGTTGTCGGTAATAGTTCTTGGAATATAATGATTACAGCTTGGGTTCACCAACAGTGAAGCAGAACATCAAGTGCGGTGACCACCGTGCACAAACCTACTGTTGTGTCTGGCATACTGGATGCCTATATGCATGCATGAAGCATAACAGATGAGTCCGAAGCTCACATGGCTGAACTCACAAAGGCCCAATGAGGCACACAGAATGACCAGACAGACAGTGCTTAACAGCCCTCTGGTAATGGGTCAGTTATAAGTAAATACACTGAAGGCAGCCATCCCCAACAGGTCCCCACTAGACAATGCCTGAACATCCCACAACAGCAGGTGGTCTTCTCAGAGTAATACTAGGGATACTACAATGACAAAGTTGACTTGCTATTGACAGTGCCCAGCTCTGGTGAGCCTTAGGCTCTGCAGACGTGCATGGGTGGTTAAATTTTTACAAGGACAGGAGAGGGTACCAAATCTTGCAGCTCAGCCCAAAAAAATCTGAAGCTTATTTAACTATCGGCTATTTTGAAACAGCCTTTCTCGGCCTTGTATCTTGTCTTCTGTTTCAAATAAACTGTTCTGTTGAGATGAACAAGGTCTGCTCTCTCAACCAGCACTGTGTTCCTGGACAAAGATGCTAGCCACTTTTCGTACTGCTTCTACTGCCATTATATCCATCAACTGCCATCATCACCACAGTCAGTCATCCCCATCATAAGTTAACAGGCCTCATCTAACTTGTAGCTTTGTAGATTGTCACACCACTTGCAGCATGTTCAGATGAACTGCCCAAAATTATTCAAAACCATTGTAAGCTGTGAACAGCTCACAGCTTTGGTTAAAGGCAGCCCCACCATCTGCAAATCGGCAGAAATTGGCCGCTGATTCTGGTTGAATTTTGATTCGGAGTTTCTTAACTGGTAGGGTTAAAAACCTCAATAACTAAACCTCAAGGACTAAATGTCTCAATAAAAATCCTGTGGTATGCCTTGATTGATGACATTATTGCTCGTTGCTTTCCAGGTTCAACATGGTGGGTCGGCTAACTTTTATAAACTTCAATATACATTTAATACATCTTTTACGCCTCAGGTGCAACTGATATGTGAAAGTAGTAGTTCCACTCCCCATTGGCAGAGGAAACAAATTTGTGTTTGAAATGTCATGCCTGTATCTCTTTAAGAGCACCACTGACAACAAAAGCACATGAACAGTGCTTTCAGATAAGTTCCCACCTCTGTCAAGGCATGGGGGAGGACGGTACTTGTAGCCAGGCTGGCTCCAGAAGACAGGCACCGACCCACGCACTTGCACAAACGACACCACATGGGCTGCATGCTCAAAAATCTGCTCCGTCTCCACATAGTTCGCACACTTGCCCATCTCATCCACACCCCGCCGCTTATAGCGAGTTCCTGCCCGGTAACGACTCCTGCGTGACACCAGGCTCATGGTGAACTCCTTGGCTGGAGGCCGCGCCACACTCTGCACATCAAACCAGGTGCCCGAACTGTCCTGGCCCAGAGCAGCTTCAGGCTGGCCGCTGTCGATGGGGTCAAGCTGGCAGCGCTCCACTTGCACAAAGCCTTGAATAATGGGCAAGACCCAGTGCTCGCCACCCTGCAGCAGATACAGCTCATCACTCACTCTTGTGGCTGACGCAAGGTTTAAGTCAGCGCTCTGTGGCATTTCCTTACTTGCCCGTGTTTGTCTTTGCGCTGTGTTACTGTAAGGACAAGAAGCCTCCTGAGTCCCGAAATAAAATATAGACTCACGTGCTCGGGGCACACCAACCTCTGGTCTAGACAGGGCTTATTTGTACACTCCCGTCACATTACAGATGCTCTTATGGTGAATGCTACCACAAGTACCACAAAGCAAAAGGCACATGGTTCCACATGAAACAGGCTAGAACTGCACACAATATCTATGTGCAAAGCGGCGGTACCTGAAAACAACATAAAAATTTGCAACTTTCACAGGCTATAGGAGATGCCTAATATGGTTGCCCAAACTAGCGCTAGCCTTCTGTTCTGCTGCAGCGCATTGCCCATGTTCGTGCAAGTGTGCTGCTTCAGGCAAACATATGCACAGTAACATGTCTCTGTACAAACCCCCCTGTGCAGACATCGCAGGTGTGATATAAATTGCACGACACAGTGCAGCTGGTCTGGCATCATTCAGCTGCAGACAGCATGGAGCGGCAGGTACGTCATGCACCAACAAAGGCTCCTGTTGCATCAAGAAAGGTGTCAGAGCAACACGCGTCATGTATGGAGAGCAAACATGGATTCCGAGAAAATGTTCGATTCACTGGCACTCACGCATCTCAATACATCACAAGGTGCACATTCATGTGTGTAGTACATATAAAGCCAGCTGCCAGCCAATGGCCCCGCTTCAGCTGGCTGCCTGAATAAGCACAACACAAATAATTGTGGTCACAGATACAAAGCAGCAATGACTGTCTGCAGTGCCCTGCTGGTGTCTTTTGGGGCACTGCCGTTTTAACCATTTGGTGTTTTTTGCCATACAGGAATGGTTTCAACTTTGCATTTGAGTCATGCACCTGAAGAAACTTTCTATTTGGAGAAATTCACACTTTGTCCAAGACTCTGAAATTGAAACTATTACTTCGGTGCAGGATACATTTTGTCCACAGACTTTGACATGTCGAACCTTCACAATCTTAAAACACTCTATATGCAAGAGACGAGAGCATTATTGGGCTAATGTATGCTGCCAATGTCCGGTGTAAAGTCCATGGAGTAACTGCACCCGTTGTGGCTTGTACCTCAGCCTAAATTAATCATCCACTCAAAAAAGATCCTTTTCACATCAAGGTACTAATATTTACCTTTGAAAAAGTCACCTGTCTTAAAATAAAAAAATATTAATTTCTTTGGGGAATCAGCAGTCGTATAAAACTCATTAGGAGACAATGAAGAAATATAATAACTGAACAATACTTCTCTAGCTAAACAATAAAATAATATTAGACAATTCAAGTCAGGAAGACCAGAATACCATATTTATTCATATCTAGGCTGATAGTTTTTTTAAAAACATGAGATATCAAACCCTTAGGTCCGCTTAGATTTGAGGATTTTGTCATTGTATTTGTGATGAACTTCTTGTTTGACCCACAATGAGGAGGGAGGGCATTCACGAGCCCGAACAAAGGTCGCCATCCTGAAGTGAAATCAGCAATGCCAGAGTTCGTGAAATCGCAGAGTTCAGCGGCATTTCTAGTGACCACAGAAGTGCTACAGGCCAGAGAAAAAGCTGGCAAAAGAGCGAGGCGTTCCACAGGAGCTAACGGGAGTTGTAGGTAGCTGGATCGCCTGGGATGACATTCCGGAAAGCTTGATTGCGTGCTCGTCTCTGAAGTGCAGCACCTCCAAGGCACTTAGTGGCACAGACGACTGTATGAAGACGACAGTGATAAGGAAGTGGGAGCAGGTTCATGGAAACAGATGCCATTTGTGTGCTGTCCCTCCTGTCATTCTCAATTGTTTCTTCGGCCGGCATACATTCGAGGAAAGTTTTTTCTTTACCTGGTCTTCACGTTCCGGGTGTGAGCTTAGAATCGACGCCGCCTTAGATTCAAGTAAATACGGTATTTGTCTTTGCTGGCATTAGTGAGGCATAGATTACATGAAATAGAGGATTTTATTAACATTGAAGGAGATTAAAACTGGGCTGACAAGCAAAACAATGCTTACAAGGTATTTTCTGAGATCATGCCAATATGCTAACTAGAATGCAACAACATGCACTCAGTTCTAAGCTGAATTAGTCATCGTTACTCTTTTTAACCGACAATGCCCAGTAATGGTAACTGAATGAAATATAGCCTGTGTTAGGCCTTTATTTTATGGTTTAAAACAATATAATGGAAGACTTTTCCCTTGATCTAGAATTAGCAGATACTAAAGGTCTTTCAGAGAAATTTTTAAAAATATCGAAGGGGGAGATAATTTTTAAAAATCCTGGTCAAAGTTTGCCTTTTTTTTTAATTCCAGATGATTTCAACACCAAATTAAAAATCATCTGCCTGTTCTACAAGTACAAATTTTGACCGACGAGAGTAAAAAGGACAGATTAATACTGAGCAAAAATTTTAGCCTCAGGTTCTCACTCGAAGCTTCTAGTCCAATTATTGTCCTAAAAACTGCCCTTAATACAGTGCTTTACTTTTATAACAATGTTTGTAATTTATTTGCTGCTAAATCATAGAAACCGAAAAATATTTATTACCACTTCCAACAAAAAAGTTTGCATACCATCACTGAAAAAATTATCAGGTTCCACAATACTTTATTTAACTTTCTGCGGGGATCCAAACTAGTGAGTTTGCAAAATCACAAAAGCGACATTTTCCAGCTCGTGCCTTATTTGATTTAAAAAAAAAAAACTACAGCTTTTCTTGCAAAACTAAGTATTCCCTTGTGTAGACACATTTGCCCATCACATATAAAAAATCAACTGAAAACAAAAAATGGTCATGGGACCTCGATTACTGTCCTTATCTGAACACCCCCATATATTGACAACATAACCAGCACTGATGAATCGACTAAATTTGTTACTGCAATGACAGTGTGCATACGTGTGCGGTGTGTCTGCGTATACACACGCGTGACTGCATACGAGTTCTCGCCTTTCTGTCCAACCTCGCACTTGCTTTGCACCATTTATCTTTTGTGTACAAATGTTAATTTTATTATTACACGCAGCACGATGGAGCGTTTGCGTAAGATGCAGATCGTCAGATGTTTTTAATAAGTGGGTGTGTGGCAGGAAGTCCACATTTATTTGACGTCCCGGTAGCCGCGGCGGCTGAGACGGTGGAGTCGCTGTTGATGTTGCTGGCTAGGCCCAAGTTGCCGAAATCATTCTTCGTTGCACGAGCGAGAGTTTCTAGTTTGCGCGAGGCAGGTCGCGCCAACTATATCTTCATCAGCACCGCTGGCAATGCCAGCGCCGCTACAGATGCTCCCCCCCTAGCGCGGTGCGCGATAAAGGAAAAAAAAAATGGTATGTACAAGTTTGTACGGGTGAATCAAGTCCAGGACACGGTTAGGTTCGTGAAGGCCACCAGGTGGGAGAAACAAACTCATGTGGTCGAGCCTGGCTGCTACACAAAGGGCGACGGGAGCCAAAGGATGAGGATGATGGCGCAAGGAACAGCCGGAAGAAGTCGATGAAAAGGAGGCGAGCTAGGCGTTGGGTTGAAGCAGGCCGGAAAATGTCATTGCAGAAAATGCACCCGCGGCGGGAGTTACGGGCGATACGGGCTTTGCGCCGGCCCAGCGGGTGCAGACGAAGGGATGGCGTGCGGAAACCGCAGCCGTAGAAGAGGAGGGGATGCCTCAGCCGCTGGCGACGCTGAAACACACGATACTGGGCTGGAGGTCTGCTGCGTGGGCTTTGGGCTGCCGCGTAGGGAAGTGGTCAAAGTGGTTGACGGGGAGGGGTGGCTTGATGCAAAACCGAGCTCACTGTGGCAGTGGGACGGGTGGCTGGGGGCACAAGAAGCAAGTCCGGGGCGTAGTTGTCGGAATGGCAAGCATACGGTAGGGCTGTCTCGCTTGTCGCGGAGGCACAGGCACTGGTGAAGGCGCCAGGCAGACAGGGATGTGTGGCAGGCGTTGCGGGTGGCGCGTGAGGTGCGACAGGGCCCTCGAGTGGCGTGCATGCGGGCCTCGTGACAGGAATGACAGTTGTGCTCACTGTGGTCGGGCTTGAGGGAGCAGGCAAATGTGGGACTAGAAGAGAGTGCGGGCCCGGGTCGAGAGAGGGTGCTGCTGGTGATAGCCGAAGGGTAGGCGCCACAGCTGGGAAGCAGGGGGGCAGGAGGCGCCGTGGGACGGGAGATCACAGGTGGATGGCCGTCCATAGGGGCCGGTGAAGCAAACTTGAGAGATATCGGGGTGTAGTTTGAGGCAGCTGGTTGAGAAGGCTGGCAAGAGATTGGCGCGTCCTCGCGTGGCACTTGCCGAACCGTAAGTGGGGGCTCATTCAGTGGCGGCAATAGTGGACACACCGGTGTGGGGAGCGGCTCCGGTGCATAAGCTGGCGGAGGGAAAACCGAAGCAGCTCGGGTCGAGAATGCGACCAGGGGCAGTGAGTCGAGTAACGCCGCAGCTTCAGAGTCTGGAACAGGAGCGCAGAGAGTCGGCGGGAGCTCCAAGCCAAAATATGCTGTCAAACCCTTCGTGAAATCGGCGTATATGGTTGGACCGGGAGGCGGCAACCGCAGCTGTGCCAGGAGACCAGGTGGTAGTTCGCGGCTGGCGTGCTGATAGTGCAGCAGCTGGCTGGACACGTGGACATGAAAGTGCGAGTCCAGCAGCGCCAGCCACAAAACGGGGTCCCTGGCATAAAACGCGGGCAGGCTGGGCAGCCGAAGAAGGAAGGGGCGGTGATACGGCTGAAGGAGCTCACCGGATGTGATGGGAGGTGCGTACATGGCGATGAAAAGCTGCCGAAAGCCGGGTGCGAACAGTGGGCGTGCAGAGGCAAAGCCAAGTGGAGGGACAGGACGGGCAGGTGCGCAGAGCCTGTGGGAGCGGCGTTGCGTGCGTCGGGGCTGTCATCCGGTGTCACCAGATGTGGCAGGAAGTCCACATTTATTTGACGTCCCGGTAGCCACGGCGGCTGAGACGGTGGAGTCGCTGTTGACGTTGCTGGCTAGGCCCCAGTTGCCGAAATCATTCTCCGTCGCATGAGCGAGAGCTTCTAGTTTGCGCGAGACAGGTCGCGCCAACTTCATCTTCATCAGCGCCGCTGGCGATGCCAGCGCCACTACAGGTGATCATAACTTTTGTAATGACTCGCTGCGAGGCCGCTGTCAGCCCTTGCCTTTGCCTGCCAGTCAGTCTCTAATGGTAGCTCCGCCGCCACCATCTGCCGACAGTGAACGAGAGTTGTTGAGTTCAGACATAGTCTAAGTTACCAGGCAACTCTTTCCTTATGCAATTGGCGGACAACCGAAGTCACTTTTTGGATAAAACGGCAACAGCCTGAATCGCACGTATAAATTGTCAAAGGTCGTCTAGACCGGAAGTCTGAATAACCTCATGAATTCAAAAGTTTGTTGCCTCTTCAGAGTCCACGTTGACTCGGTGATGGTCGACTGACCTGCGCCACATTGCCCAACGCAACGGAAAGGACAGTGCCAAATTCTTCCTCACTTTTGGAATTACCAAATTTCATAACCACTCCACAAGATGTGCCACTTCGAACAAATGCACAGCGTTCAATCTAGCACAATCCCACGCATATGTCAAGCCACGCGACAAACACCAACACACGGCCGCAGCAGACAAACGTTTCTCCACTATTGCACTCGATTTGGCCGCTGCACCGAGAGCACTAGTGTCAGGCTACTCGGTCGTTTCAGCAACGATGACGGTGCCACGCGGCCTTTTTCTGAAGCAGCAGGCCGGTGATCGCTCTTCGCGACGTGGGCAAGAGTAATTGATTGGAGCGTCAAAACGTGCTTCAAAAATGAGAATATCTTGCTATTCCATGGTGTTCAAGTTCATGAACGTTTGAAAAAACAGAAATGTGTTCCCTGCAAGAAAGTAAAAAGGGCAAAAGTGAAATGGGACTGATTAAGTGAGTTGGCCAGGTTGGCGAGGCGTTTCAACCACATAATCCATATGTTTCTCAGCGACGTACTTTGCTGCGTCAATGCATTTTTGTTCATAGTTTTCTTTATGCAACCATTAAGCAGAGCAGTGCTTAAACACTAAACGGATGGGAAGTATATTGTTATTTTTTTGGCGAATGTTTGCAGCAAATGAATATTGTCTCTTCATTCTCGTATGTACTTCACTTAATTGCACCTGTTCGTTATGGCTGTCATCCACCTTCAGTCGATTCCAGTATAGAATAAACGCGGCTTTCTGGACACAAAGTGATTGCAAAAAAGCGATAAGAATGCCAAGGAATTCATAGTTGCATTTTAGTTTCTCGAATCTAATGCGCAAAGTTGCTGAATAACCACGAGCATTTATCGACAACTGTAGTCTTTTCTCTTGATCACAGCGCTTTTCCTCCGCTAGTCGAAAACACATTTCGAGCACTAATTTGGGCTGTTTTATTAAGCTCAAATGAACATCTGGCTCCCACTTCAAAGATATACACTGCCTCTTCTACTACCGCATACGTGACCAATGTACATTGCTGACAAACTAGCCTGCTGACAAATATAGCGTCAGACTATGAGTCAATATAAAGTACTTCTTTTTAGGGTAAGGGCCCAAAACCGCCAAAATTGTGAAAAAAAAAATTCCTGCCCTTACTCACATTTATATGGCAATCGCAGCGTAGTAACACGCCAAAAGTAAAACCCTATAAAAGCTAGAGTTTAAAGTGTTTGCTGCACTTTACTGAGCCGAGTTTGGTAAATGTGCCAATGCCGACAGTTTTGTGCCACTTGCGAACTAGCGATTGCATTCTCATATCGAAAAACATTTATTTCGAGCCTGTAATGCAGCCAAACTCAAGCATAGGATCTTGTTAATAACCGACAATCACTTACTGCTGCTTATCTAGACGGTAAATCTCGCACGAGAGATGCGACAATGTCAAGAAGCCGCTCTACTTCTACTATGCGCACTCCATGGCAGCAGGGCCACCACCGCCTCGTCCGCCATGTCGTACTGCCGCCATGCCACCTATAGGAGCTGGAATGACCAAATTCTCGCGCCGCAAGAACTGGCGCTGCACTAGCACGGCATTTTTGTGAACTAATGCAAAAAGCGCAGCCAAATCGAGGAGACCCATGTTTTGATGCTATGAAAGCCCGCGTGGTTTCGTTTTTGACGCGTCTCGATTTACAAGCGCGGAACCACAGAGGAACTCCAAGTACCCCTCCAAGTACTCCAAGCGTACTGCATTGGTCCACAAGAAACAATATCTTGCGGTTCGAGGAAGCAAACCTGCAATCTAGTTCGGTTACCCAATTCCTGAAAATTTCGGACATCATCCATGCCTTTTTGTTCGATGCATAATCCACAGGAGGTGTTGTCATGCTTTTGAAATCTCTTGGCTTAGTGGCTTTCCCAATCGCAAGCAGGCAGCATTGTTCCGTGCCAGTCATGTTCGCCAGCACCAACACCCTTTCCTTGTTGCATTTGCCCCCAACACAGTCTTGTCTGATTGCAGCTGATGGAAAAGTGCAGTCTCATCTGCGTTCTGGTTTGTATTCACCTAGGTATTTACGCAGCTTTTCTTCCTTCCACATTGTGCATGCTTCCTGGTTTACCAATGCCTTTTCTCCACACACAAACCAGGTCATGAAGGGTGTCAGCCATCCATCGAGGGAAACAGTCAGCATTGCTGCAAGCGATCGAGCTTTCACAGCAATGACTTCACCACCGAGAGGAAGTTTGTTCCTCCGCGCTTCCCTCATCCATAACGGCAACACCGGTGTGCATTCATTTCCGAGATAAAAGCATCCAGTATTAAGCACTTATTCTTGACAAAGTTGGAAAGCATGTTTGGCTTGATCCCGTACCTCCGTGCAATGTCTTGCTTGGCGGTGCCTCTCTTTTCTACTTCATTCAAAATCTCGACTTTTGTCGCCAGGACAAGCATGAATGTGTGTATGACGAGTTGCCCCATGATTATTTGCGTCGTGACTACAGTCGAAATCTGAAGCGTGGAATTATCCACAGAACAAGCAGGCTAAGGCCCGTTTCACATGCTGTGAAGAACGAAAATATTCGGCCTAGTCGGTGACGCCACAGTGCGATTTTCGGTCAGTGTTTTCACATGCAACGCGTACCCAGCGAATCCAGTCGGAGGGACACACAAGGTTTCTTGGTGTTCGCATTGGCAACCCATGATTAAACGTGACAGAAACGCTACGCAGAATGTTGGGTTGTGCTGGGTTTAGTGGCGCATAAGCAACTAAGGCTATCATGTGCTAAGCTCAAGGTATAGAAGAATTGTTTTGTGTGGACTTTTACAAAAACGTGTACAGCAGTGGTGTAAAGGGCCTAAAAAGTGTTTTCGTACTACCTAGTAATGCTAAAGGACAAAATTTTAGAAATGACTAATAGTGCGAGCTTTAAAGAAGGTCACGTAACCTCTGCAATCATCCTTGGCTAGGAAAGGATGCCAAGGCTCCCAAAAATGAAATGAAGACCTCAGCCTTCTTCTCAGGAATGAGAAAGTGGCTGAGGTGTGGGTAAGAAAGTATGTTTGTTGTGACAAATTAATCATGATTTATCAAAACTACAGTCTGTGTAAAACATCTGCTCTTTTTAAAAATTTAAAAACATGTGACAAACAATGCTTAAAGTCAGGGGGGTCTCAAGGGGTCTCGGAACCCCTACCAGTATTGACAAGAAATCTCAGACCCGCCATGATATAATTTAGAAACTAAATGAATCCGAAGCAGGCGACTATTGTTTACTCTTCTTCTCATTGGTAGACGAAACATTTCTTCTCGATCGTTTCAAAAATTTCATTGTGATTTTTACTAAGGATCATCAACATGTTTTCTAAAACCTGAGGCTGAGAACAATAAAGAGGCAGCAGCACTACACAAAGGTTGGAGGAAAAGGGGAAACTCGTGACCTCACACCATGAGTCAGTCCAGAGATGGTCACTCAGAAAGGCTACCTAATAACAGTGCTAAACATAGAGCAAAGTCTTCTCCTGGCTACCTTCACAAGTAAAGAAAGCTTCCAGCCCCTCTCCAAATTCAAAACGGCTCTAAGCCGTTTATTATCTTTTTCTTTCTTTCTTTTTCTTGCTTTCTTTCTTTTCCCGCCTCCAGGAGAAGATTAGTGATGTTTCTAGTTTGCACTAACTTTTGTTTGCTTTGTTTGTGAGGACAGGGTTAATTGGAGAGACATGGGAGAGGCCTTTGCCCTGCAGTGGGTGTAGTCAGGCTGATGGTGACGATGATTTTCATTCTGTACGTATGCAGTTCTTTGTACACTATGACTACTCCCCTTTGTCTAAAATGATGCTAAAACACGCTGCCAGCCACTCTCTCTCTCTCTCTCTCTCTCTCTCTCTATATATATATATATATATATATATATATATATATATATATATATATATATATATATATATATATATATATATATATATATATATATATATATATTTCTCTCCACCTGTTCGTGAATCAACGAGACATACACACACACACATATCTCTCCGTCTGTGAATCAACGAGCCCCCCTTCGATGGAGCCAGAATTTAGGCACTGGTGACAAATCAACAAGTGCATCTTCACCTAGAAGCAATATTGGGTGAAATGGTACGTCTTCAATGTAAAGTACAGCAAAACATTTTTTTCCTCAGTGTTTCCAGTTTTCTGCACGAAAATAAAAGATGATTTACTGTTAGTTCGTCTCCACATTGTTCACATTGTGGCTTCTCTTGTTTTTCAGTATGATGTTATGCGTGAGGGGTGTGTGTCCTATACGAAGACGGCAGATAATCACTTCTTTGAAATGTCCCTGGTGGGTGTAAGACTTCCACTCACCTAAAACTGGCTTTACCAAGTATAGTTTGTTACTTACTTTGTTGTTCCAAGCAGACTGCCATTTTTTCCTTAATTTACGATGTACTAAGTTAATGCAATCTTTAAAGAACATATTTACTTTTTTTATTTGCTTGTCGCAACCTTGAGCAGCACAGAGGTCTACTCTCTTGTTGCCTTTATTCCTGACATGACTCAGGACCCAGCAGAGTTTTACACTTTGTCCCTGAGCTGTGGCTGTTATGTATGATGTCACCAAGTAGCGGAGTGATTGCACTTGTAGGGTGAAGAGCTTTGAGTACACTTAGGGCCTTCATATAGCGGTTGAAAGCTTTGATCCAAACACGGAAGATGGCTCATGACATCCATGATTTCTAGCTTGCCAAATATTTTACTGGTAAGCTCTTACCACCTTTGAAGCATCGAGGCCTCGCGCTCTTGCCAATAAGGACCGGGCAGCCTTTATCGGAGCCGTCCATGTTGGTGCAGAGAAGCAGTCACATGCTTTTTGCAGTGCTCGCCTCCGCTTCATGGTTGGCCCTTCATGTCCAGCGTCTTAGTGGGCAGCAAATCATAAAAAAGGCCTGTCTAATCCGCATTATAAATGTCAAATGGGGCATACTCCTTCATTATATCTGGCAAAGCAGATGACAACTAAGTCGCTGCACTGGCATCTAAACCAGCAGATTCACCGCACAACACTTTCGCAACAATGTCATGTCGGGCCTCAGAACAAGTCAACCAACCTGTGCTTGCCTTAAAAACCGTCGATACCGAGCTTTCAAGCATAGTTCAGTGCATTCTGTTGCAGCACGCTTCTGCTGATTTGCATTTTCTTGGCACACATGTCTTCTCAAGATTCTCGTGCGCCGCTTGCATCAACTTCTTGCGCTTAGCAGATGTCCCTGAAGAAAGAGCACTGGTGATTGCATCCTTCACCTTCAAAACTGTCGCCAACGTGCTGTTGGTGATGCCGAAATCCACCGCAATGTCTCCTTTTTTTCTGCCGCTTGCAGCCTTCCTCGTGATTCATGCCTTCACCTCCAACTTCCGCTTTGTCGCCACACTGGCATCGAGTCGAGCGCACAAGCACAAACGAAAGCATTGGGTGAATCGGGCCAACGCTGAAGTGCCACGTTGCACCTGCGATCGCGTGATCTAAAATGGGTATGAATTGGCTATGGCTCCGACTTGGCGAAGCCTTGCTGCCAGGGGACATTATCGTCACCACCAAACAATGGCGCCCCTCTACGAGTTTGTTAATTGGTGGTGCAGTGGGCGCACGATTTCGGTGAAACTAAGCGGCATGGAAGTATGAGAAGTTACACACGGTTGGCATTATGCTTATTTTACCGTAAAATAAATTTTCAAGCCCAGCTCCATTGAGCAAAATTTCATTGAAACGAAAACAAGCCCGAAAAATGGTTCGTTATGGCGAGAACTTCGTTGCAATGACTTCTACGACTAGCTGACAGGGAACTAGAAATATTTTGTTGAAGTGGCATTCATTGTAGCGGGGTTCAACTGTATTACGATTACAATGCTATCTCATCCTGTTCAAGCCAAATACAGCCAAGGGTACGGAAAAAACGAAGACAGCGCCCAAAAATACGGAAGCAACAGCGATATTATTTGACAGGCAACACTTACGAAATGCATTCTACACAATCAAGCACACACTCTCACACGCAGCAGTTGCCGCCGTCACTGCTACGCATTGTTGCTCTGTGTTTTGTGCTGCCCAGTCCTGTGCATGTTTGCCCTACTTTCCTTTCCCAGCTCCACTCAACTCATTCAGTGCCATTTCTGTCAAGGAGATGACCCGCACTATCTCCTTCCATGTTTATAGCCACCCTTTCCTTTGCCCATGAACACCATGCGGTCTAAAGGACGGCAAAAAGTTGGCTTTTACTAAGAGCTCGCGAGTCTGGCGGTGAAGGGGGCTGTAGATATCTTGAGGATATTCGTATCTTGATTCTGAATACTACAGCACAAGCTGTGTTCTAAAACTGATGAAAAAAAGCTGCGTATATTCGTGTAAATACGATATGTTGTAGTGAAAACCGTTTTCCTAAGTGTGATAGCATCTCGCAGTAAGCTGGCTTCCTTCCTTCCTCCTCTTGTTATGTTTGTGTATTGTTTAGCTGACAGCTTTCTGTACACATTATGTGCCACATGGTTATGGGAAACGTATTAGCAACAAAATTTTAATCCATGCTCCACACGAAAAAGAGTACAGGGCGTATGATTGGCATGTCACGAATTTGCCACACCAGGATTACAGCCTCTCTCTACTAGAGACAGAGGCCCTACATGGAAACCAACAGCTGCAACTGCTAATTAATCATTCTCACCTCCTTTTCACACCATTCTAGCCACATAAGCTGACCAGATCCGGAAATCTTTGCTGAGCATAGGCGAGCTGGTTAAAATCATTTTAGCAAAACATTAGAGCCATGCCTTGCCCAGAGATTTAAAACCGCCAGTAGATTGCTCCTGTGGTAAGTGTACCCTAGCTTACAAGCCAAGATAGAGATGAAGGTCAAGTCAGGCATGCAAAAAAGTGCCCCAAGATAGGAGCACTCAGCTAGGCATTTATACGACACAATGTCAGTGATCAACTGCAAGAAAGACAGCAATGGAATGCAGACCTCAGTTTCAGTCAGGTCCCGGAGCATTTCACGGTTCCAGAAGAATCGGTCATCCAGCCTCTCCCAGCGGGGTGAGCCGGCCAGGAGTGGTGGCTGCTCCACTTGCCGCTGCATGGTGTTGGTCAGATCTCCCGTTGGAGAGAAGTAGAACGAGTCAGTGTCATTGAACATCTTCAGCAGTTCCTGCAAGGAACAGGTGGACACACTCAGCCACAACGCTCACTTGTCCAACAAGGAAAGAGAACTTACATCCAAAAGCCGCCGCTCATATTTCTCTCTCTCACGACTCTGCACCGTCTGGGTACGAAGAAAAACACACATTTAGGTTCTGCTCTAATAAGATTCAGCTCAGCATGCAGAGACAACAACAACTACCCTCTCACCACTGTATGCACATGTGCACAAATACACGAAACCACAGTATAAAAACTGTCCATGCAGGACAGCCATAAATTATTAAAAGTCATGTGCAGACTACTTCAGGCCAGTACAGCTAGTGAAAACATTTACTGCAAAATGTTGCACTTGAAATACACGCGTGCGTCGCAAGTTACGAAAACTGATGTTTCAGATAGCAAAACTGAAAAAAAAATAAACAGCTAACATTAGCAGACACCACAAGTGATAATGATAATGAAAGTGAAATTTTATCGTGCAAGGGCACCTGCGGCCAAATAGCGCCATGGCACAAGGTATTTTTGACTTCTCAAGGTGGGATGGTCAAAGACCCATTTCTCAAGCATTTCACCCTGATTAAGCCGAGCACCAGGTCAGGCGAAGCTTGCACTCACTGTGTCACCGGTGGGTACCCGGCGGCACTGGGGATCGAACCCCACACCCCCGCAAGCGAGGCGGATGCTCAACCACTAGGCCACCGCTGCGGTTCAGACACCAGAAATGAAGTCAAACTTGAAATTGATCTGGTTTGATCAGGCGCATCTGCACATTTCACGCGTGTGCCTATGGCTCAATGTCTCTGATGCCTGGTGCATTTAACCTCCCACAAAAAAAACCACACATCTTTCACATGGGTCATTCCAATGAATGTCTGCTTTCTCAGAAAAGGCACCGTATGCGTTTCAGTCATCACTTTTCACATCACACAGGTAGCCCCCTCCAGACTTTTGCCAAAAGATAAAAAAAAATCCTCACATATGCTGCAGTGCTTTCCTCCCGGTGTCAGCATCAAAAACTGTGGCACACTGTCATGCAATGTAGTGTTACGCATTTGTAGCCTAAAAATATTCTGATATGGGGGTTATCTCACATGCGTGATACCCAGACTTTTTCTAGTTTAGTTGTTGATGCATCTTGATGGTAAAGCATCAGTTATTTGGGGTGAGGATTTGCCTCCAACTGATTGCATCAAAATGTTGGTGCAAGCTTGTCGATTAGGGCCACATCTGCCAACTGGCAATTTTACCTGTACTTCAATGCTGCACATTCATGGACTCACTTTTTTTTTATGCAAACAGCCACATACCTGAAGAAGCCACTCCTCCAACGATGTGCGTTTCAAGTCCATGAGTGCCCCTCTGCCCATCCCTCATGCAAAACCTACTGAACGCCATTTATGGTGGGTGAGCGAGCGAATAAATAAATTGGCATTCATCAAAGTGAATGATGCCAGCAGTATATACTACATATAATATAAGGGTTGGACTTTTGCTTTTCTCATGGTTTATTTTACAACGCAGGTTTCTCTTATTTTTCTTAATATTATTTTCTATGAATGAATTCCCACGTCTTTTTTGACACCTTAACATGGAAGTACATCTTGGCCATTTTGTCATGAGTAGTTAACTCCCATATGGTCGTACATACAGCTGTATTTGTAGAAGCAAATGATATCGCCGTTTAAAAAAACACCAGAAGCTAAATAATAAAACACACAGACAAAACGGCAAATTAATGCTTACTTCTAACAATTGGGCTGTCATGCCGTCATTGGATAGATACACTGGGTTAAGTAAAAGAGCCGGTGGTCTGTGTGCCGACTGGAGCGATGGAACCAAAGCTGAACTGTTGCGGTAAACAAAAGACGGCACTTATGCTTACGCACGATGCTATTACATGCAGTGGAGAACCTACTTAACAAAGTTCATGCACTAACCGGGTGATGACAGTAAATAGCACTATGCTGGCAAACAACGTCTGGCGAGGAGTGGAGCCTCCTAGTCGGCAGAGCCACTAAAAGGGGCCCCGAAACACATCATCAGTGCATTGTTTTGCCTCTTGGTTGCATAGAATGAGTTATAGTGGTGCTATTAGCATCGGTCGTACCGCGTATACTGTGGTTTTTAATATTTTAATTAGCTCGCAAAAACAAATTCGTGGCGCTGACGGTCACCATACAGTGGCGGTTTTTAGCAGTAGATATGACATCACTTAGTGGGAGCTTGATGATTGGACAAAGAGTGAATATACTGCAAATTGTGTTAATAACTATAGATACGTCTTGTCAAGTTTTTGTGTTTTATATTACACCAACAAAACCAACTTGTTTGCCTTAGATAAAAGCGCTGTAAAGCAAGTAAAACAAAAATACACCACCAGAGGCTCTGGCTACATTTTGCATCGAAAGACTTTGCGCCTCTCTGTAAACATTCTACGACCTAGCACACAACACTTATGGCTACTCTCTATGTATCTGAGAAAGGCTTTGCGGAATCAATCCAATCGGGCCACTGCACTCTATAAGCGTTCGTTTCAATCCCAAGGGAGGGTGCAAAGAAAAAAGCCGTTTGTTTCAAATTTAGCAGTGCGCATCGTCAGCTTGTGGAGGATCACCGGGCGGCGGCGCAATATGGCACTGGCGCCACGTTTCCGCCAATGCGCGTGCTCCTTGCTCGCCATGGCCAACCAGCGTGCAAGGAGCAACGGGCCATGGCAGGCGGTAAGCAGTAGCGGCATGCGCTATGCTAAATGTGTCTGATATCTTGCGCAGGCCGTCACACCGTCGCAGTATCTCGCGCTCGAGTTTGGATCCAGTTCGGATCGCGTTCGGGTCCATAAGTAAGGGAACGTCACTGATCAGTGTTCCCTTCTGCACCGTCGATGTGACGATGAAGCATCGCTGGGTCAGCTAGGTGTTCACATGGTTGTTGTAACCATGCAAATGGCACTGCCAGCCTTGGCAAGAACGAGTTACAGAGAACAAGCAACCATGCAGTTCAAACTTCCGCGACGTGCTCAGGTAGGCTGTTTTGATTGGTCCCCCCAAGTGTCATCATTGGGAGAGTGAAACGGGAATGGGAAGCTGTGTGAAAATCGAGTTCAGGGTAGCATTTTTTGTGCTTGCATTTTGAAATTTCTTCATTAATAAACTCCTGTTCCTATGCATCGATTCTTGCAATTCTTTTTGAGTCAGCATCTGTGTGACATAAAGAATCCATCTGAATTGTAACCGGCATCCGTTCAAGCAGTTTCGCAGCCCCTTTAACTCTTTCTTTACCACGGGAAAACAGGTAGTTTCAGGGAAGTAGTTTCAGGTAGTGTAGCTAAAAAAATTATCTTTTTAATGATACAAAGAAAGAAATAGAATATATGTTGCCTGTGAGAGAAAAAATATTTGATTAGGAAAATTTGAGACACTCGCACAAAAAGTCACAAAAATATTAAACATATCCAGTTAGGATAATAAAAAATCTAGAACATAATTTTTATGCCAAAAATGAGTTACATAACACTTTAAGCTAACACTCCACTGAGCAGTGCCATGTCCGCTGGTGGCACAGTACACAGTCAAGGGTAGATGCCGCGAAATCACGGGAGCACCACCGCTGCTGAGTCCGATCATAGTGAGAACAGGTCGCCACCTTGGGCAACGTGCTTCCACAATTGCTCCGTGTTGACAAGTTTCGTGCAAAGCTAAAAAACTCCCCTCATGCGGCTGACAAAAAAAAAAAACGATTCCGAAACTGGAGTACAGTCCTTTTACACTTGTACAGAAGCGGACCGGATTGCTCAGAATGGGGCATTCTGGACCATCGTTAAAAATGAACGAGTTGAATAGGTGCAGTAAGAAAAGGCAGAGATGCCTGAAAACAGACAAGTGCACTACTTAATGCACGGTCACCATGCACCTCACTTCTATATCTTCTCCTCTGTCTGCATTTAACTTCTACGCATTAGCCAGCAAGCCATGGTCAAGGATAATGATTACCTTTTTCTAACCCCTCAGCACAAATGTCCATACAGAACACCGGCACTATGAAAAAGACACTGCTGGGTGCAGGATGTTAACTGACCCAGTATCATGCCAAATTGTTGTGCTAGTCAAACGGGTACTTTTGATCCTAACTGAACTCTGCATTGAGGTCAAAACACCCAGTGCAACACGGGCATTTTCAAAGCTCATTGAGAAGTTTCCCTCATGTGTGAAGGGTGGCACCAAATGTCATCAGTAGCATGCTGATGTCCAGAAACATTGCAGCCAAGGCAGTCTTGGTGCGGGATGACATCGTTGCTGGCTCTTTTCGTCATCGAGATTGCCTTCAGGCCCCAGTGAGTAGAAATTGCCCAGCCTTCATCAAGGGGAAACGCTGTCACAATCCGGGGTGCACACAGCTTGCTTGTCAACAAATAGAGCAACAAATGCACATCAGCGTCCACAAGTTTGTGACAATTGCAAATCACCACACTTCCTTTTCTTTGCCCACACACTTTTGTCAGTTGTGCTCTGAGAAGACACACTGGAAGTGGTCACAGCGTCAGCTGGGGACACCGTGGGGACAACCTTTGTTTGCCGCGACAGTGGAGCAGGTGTTCAGATTTTATAGACGCGTTTTTATTTGAGCGGGCATGGCGCACTAAAATATCATGCCTTTCAATCAATTTATACGTTATCATTTGTGCTTTTATTTTATTAACTTGCTTTCCTTTTCATAGCTCAATGAGGTTGAGAGTGTCAGCGGCCACTTTCGATTATGCTTGAAAACTTCAAGGGGAATTGTGATCAAGCCAAGCAGGATTGGGTTTGACTGCGCTTGAAAGTGGCCATGTGACAACCTCCAGCCTGCACAGAGTTCGATTAGCACTGACTCAATAAGGATCAAAAGTGGACAGGGGTATCAGTGCAAAGCTGGGTCCTAAATGCTAGATCCCAGGGTGCCCGATACAAGAACCAGCTCTCGGAAAATGTGAACCAAAAAAGGAAAATGATCCATGGAAAGAAACAGAAACGATAATGAAAACCTAAAAAGGAAATCACAATTCAAACAGTTTTAGTATTCAGTAAAAGCAGTGTTCTTGAAAAAGCAGATCACCTCACTGCCTCTGTGACACAATGCTGGTGTATTATTGTTCTTGGTGGTTTTGCCTTTGACAAAGTCAGCTGGTATGACAATATACTGCCGTCATTAGGCTACTTGATACACAATGATATGCATAAAGCCAGTACAGCCCTCTAGGGTGCCCATCCCACTATGTCAGCACAGTAATCTCTTTGTGTGTACACCAAGAGTGGAGGAAAGATGCTACAGGCAGCATCATTACTGCTGCAAGGAGAGATTTATAAAACATTACTAAAGAAAGACAGGACGGGGCGCTTCCTCGTCCTGTACTGCGTCTTTGTGTGTGCAAAAAACATGTTACTGGAATTACTAAACAGCATACACACAGTGGGAACAAACTTCATAGGCATGCAAAAATAACACATTCACACTAGCTGCCTCAGCTACCAAACAGTAAACATCAGCAAACATATGTGCCTGCTTATAACTGCACATTACACTCCAGCAGAAACAATTAGGGGTGTGCGAATATTCGAAATACTCCAATACCAATTAAAATACCCTCCTAATCAACTGATTGAACGAATGAAATAGTGCATATTTAGAAATATTCCAAATGAATCGAATACAACCTCAAGTGTTTGAACAGCTCTCTAATAACAAAGTTCAAATCGGGCACACCATTGTTTTCTTCAACGGCGGTTTCAAAAACAGCCCCTTCTGATGTTGCACAAGATGCTGCTGCGATTGGCTTATGCATTCAGTGCCGCGATGCGATACGTTCGTGTGGTGGCGTTTATGATGCTCAAACATATGGCCTTCAATACTGGGCGACGTCGCAGGGTTCAGCCAGGTCTGCAAAACCCTACCTCCATGCCTGATATTACAAGCCATGGCTCATAACACCAGCCTCTCTCATCAACCGAGATTTGGCATTAGTCTGTTTGCTGTCGCCGCCAGAAGCAAAAGGTTGTTTTCCGAGGCGAGAGAGTTAATATACTGACATACTGACGCTGCACGCTTTATAGTAGAGATCAATGTTTTGTCTTTTGACAGCTACTGCTTTAACTTCATGAGTTGTCCCTAGTTCTTTGCTATTTTGTAATATTATTTGTTTTGTATGAATATTCGCACAAGTAGTGAATAATCAATTGAATATTAGATTCGTATTCAATTCGTTACAGAAGCAAGACTATTTGTATTCACTTCGGCTTCGAAAAAGTACTATTTGCACACCCTTAGAAACAATGTTGACAGAAACAGAAAACGTGCCAGCTACTTTCAAACACTACTTCCACACAAGGGGACATATGGTGGAAAGCTGTTTGCAGCGAGCAAAGGAGATTCTCAAAGAGACGCCCACATATTTGTCTACAGCACTCGAACAGAGCACCCTGTGGTGCATTTTTGACAATGTAGATGTTAAACAAGATCCATGAGAGGCCACTGCTAAATGATGCAAGTGTGCTCCCCGGTGTGCCATTCGAGCACTCTGGACAGGTGTATGAGCATACCCATCCTTGTCCGGCGGTTCGATCCAACCACTTCCCGCAGACAGACATCCAAGCCACTAGGCCAAGTTCCCCTCTCCACTTTGCCAAGGGTGACAACAATGGCGCTAATAACGCAGCCCACTCTGCCATGAATTTATCCCAAGTAAAATTTCGCTCAAGTGGGCCTCTAAGGCATTAGAGTGAACATGAGTGGGTAGCTGTCATCTCTCAGCCCAACATCCAAGTGCCACATGCGCTGTTCAGGTAGTTCAAATGTAACAACCACTTTCCGCACAGAAAGAGAAACAGGGCAATAATATAACATGCCAAGTCTGGTGCTGCATCACAGGCCACAAGTGCATATCCATTCAACAAAAAGTTCCTCTACCTGAACAATGAGAGCAGAGTGTCTCTGTGTGATTGGGGCAGGTAAGGCAAAAAGTATAAAATGTAGACGCTACTTTTCCAAATAAATATCAAGTATTTGTGCCAGCAGCCGCATTTTCTTCTTTTGATGTTACTGTTGTTGCAGACATAATTGCACATATGCGAACTGCAGCGAAGACAAGACGACGAACAGACAGAAGCAGGACTGGTTGCAGACATCAGCAGTACCAACGCAATGTTACTGATTTTAGACTAATATCTCTTGAAAGCTATAAATCAAGTTCTGCTTACAAGCTTGCTTCCCCTTTGCTCAAGCAGGCTAGTGCACCAAGCACTTTGAAGATGATAGTTGCACACCCTTCAATGGGTTGACTCTTAATACTTCGAAAGCAATATTAACAGTAGTTGCAAAAAAAACGTTTTTAGTAGTAGGCAGGTGGGTGTCTTGCGTGTAAGGTCATCACAGCACCACAGCTTGTCAAGCAAGTGCCGCCTTTCAAGTAAGAATACCAAGCATTACCTGATGTGGACAGCCATCTTTGATTTTAATGAAAACATATCTGAAGCATGAGAGGAGGAAAAATAAACGTATCTACTTGATCTGTATTCAATATTTTTGCAGAACATTGCAGATTTTACAGCAGAAGCAGTGCTACTGTAACTCTGCAAAAATGCTGGTCTGGGTGTCTGAAGCCTCTGCAGCCACACACCGCCACACTCCAGAAATGCCATTCACCCCCTGCACGCCTACCTCCCCCACTAAAATTCTCAACTGCGCGCTAATTTCATGAGGGCAGTAGACACCTTAAGGGAATGACATGATAGCTAATCAGTTAACGCCCATATATGCACAATTGGTCTTTCTGCAGTGAACATTCACAGAGGAGTCCTCATACCACTCCTGGCGCAGTAGTGCAGCTGTTAAGCACTGGCAGGTACTGGTGGGATTAGTATGATCCAGCTAGGTTGCTCTTCCCAAGCCACCTGCCACGTTGCATTAGGAGTTTTCCTCAATGGGGCAAGTAAGGCTTAAGCCAGCTTAAAAGCGAATTCAAAAACATAGTGGGAAAAAGCAGCTGCCTTCCACCCTACCCACCCACCTTCACCCTCCATAGTGTAAAGCCTCGGTTAGAGTAAAAGGATTCACTAAAGTAAATTCAGGGCCCTACATGTGCTGTGGTGGGGTGTATGGTCCAAGTCAGCTTGAGCTTGGCACCATGCTGTAGCTACAGCCTGCTTACGTACAGGTGCGGTGGAGGCAGTCTTTGAGCATGGCATGCCATGTCTATTATTATGGAACATGGTACCAGCGCAAGAAACAAGGACGAAGGGAGAAGACAAACAACACGAACGCCGGCGTTCATGTTGTCTGCCTTCTCCCTTCGTCCTAGTTTCTTACGCTGGTACCATGTTCCATAATAATGCAAACCAACTAGCCCAGCTGTCTACCCTTAGTGCCATGTCTATTAGGCCGCTGTAATGAGTACGACTTTATATCCTTGCGGGGGTGAGGATGTCAGCACCCTCTCACGTCCTTAGGTCGTCGTCTGTACATGGAGATGTTGTGGGTCAGGAAAGTTTGGCACACTCCAAAGCTGTTCATGCACATGAAATCCGAGAATGGTGAGGGTAAATCATGGTCTCTGGGACAGCAAGCAGTTCCACTTCCAAAGGAATGTTCACTGAAGACTATTCTGCTGCCCTGAAATGTAACACCCATGGCATGAAGACAGCCAACACCATGCTCTGGATGCATACCGCATTTACTCACCTAAGTTGCATACTTTTTTCCCTAAAATTAAGGCTTCAGAAACGGGGTGCACAAATTATGCAGAGATTTAGCAAACATGTCCTAAAAGCTCTATATATGACATAACACTAAATGTATTGGTATATTGCCGCGTGTAAGTCGACCTCTCAACTTGCACCCCTCGCTGGCCTAAAAAAGTTGACTGGAAATATAAGTCGACACATAGATCCCCCCCCGCCCGGCATGACGGCGCGTGCGCAGCTCAAAGCAATAACCGCTAAACAATACAATCGCAAAGCCAGCAGTCGGAGGCAGATGGAGATATAAGGTGGCCCAGATGAGTAGCGGCAAACAGAACAGCCAGCCAGAGGTCACCGGAAGTCTGCTCTCGCAGCCGTTCGTACAGAAAAATGACCACCAGCGCAAGTGAGCCGGGTAAAAGGCACGCAGTTCACTTTTTCTACCCGGAAGTAATTCACAAATGAATTACCCGCCTTTTTTGACACCACTCACCTTTCGCAGATGCGACGAGTCTGACACGCGCACCCACGTGCATGCTGGTGTGCTTGCGCAGCAGGGAGTGCAAAATATTCAAGTAAATACCGTATTATGGGCTACCATGTAATATGTCAACACTCCCATGGTGCTAGAAAGGCAGGGAGTATCATGGTATGATTGGTAGGTGTGATATCAAGCGTTCGACCCTGAGGGCTACTTTGACCTACAGTGACCCCACCTCTGCACCTCTAGCCCGAACGACGCCCTCTCTTCCCTTTTTCTGCACTGCCACAGAAAGTATAGTTATGCATACCCTGCGTGGCTTGACTTGAGCCGTGGCAGTTTTAATGGTCTGCCATGTTTTCTGGAGCGCTCGTTGCTGCAGTTCTGAAGCAGGACTGCGCTCAGATCTTCTCCAGCTGGACTGGTGCTTGGTGCATGGCTGGAAGCAAATTCCAGGAGGCAATGCATGAATTCTACTATCTACTCAAACAGCAGCTCAGTTAAAACTTTCCCCATCATTTATATGTCCGTGCCAAGCAGAACATTACATTGGAAGCACTCCAAGCACACATTTACGTTCACAGAGACGCAACCCGTAGAACAACTAATCAATTGCTTCACAGATGGCATGATTGAGCTTCATATGAAAAAAGAAAAAGACTAATAACAGTTTGTGTTTGCAAAAGTCAGTGACAAGCAGTCTTACAGCTTACGTTGTACAGGATCAGGATTTAACAAACAGCTCAACCTCTTCCAGTACATACATGATTATTGGTTCACATGAGGTGAACTGCTTTTCTGAAAATTTTCTCTAGGACTTTTACTGAACTGCCATGAGTTGTAGCGGATCATTGGAAAGGCAGTTAAAAGGAAAGGTAAACTGGAAGATATCAACAGTGCAGCACATGCAGCTGGGTTTGTTGGTTCACACTTGAGGGAGAAAAAAAAAGTGCGAGCGCATGTATACTGTGGGAGGACTGAATGAGCACTAATGTTCAGCCGCCTTTATTTGACGTAACACATTTTTATACATGTATCTTTACCCTTGTGCAGATGCTGATGAACAAAACAGATAGCAATACAACTAAAATTGAATCTCACAATGCCTGATTTAACGAAGTTCCCGATATAGCGAAAAAATTTGGATTCCCTGACAAGTTCCCATATGGTTCAATGTTCTCAATAACCCAAAATAGCAACACAAACAGCCACTAAACCGGATTTAATGAAGTTTTTCCTGGAATAAATGAGTAAAAAAAAACGGCGATTTTTCACTTATGTCCACGATGCCTTGCAGCTTGTTGGCAGCGTGCCAGCAGTAACCTGTATGCGCCAAGTCAGCAGCCCTGGTTTACTTTGACGGGGCTACGCCGCAGCATGGAACAAGGGACTCTGAAGTTGGCGGAGCTTCCCACCTTGGCTTCGAATTCATTTTACCGGATGGCGCTTTCACACACAAGCGATTCAGGCCGCTTTCGCAAACTTAACATAAGCGTAGGCGCGGGTTGTCAGCAAATATGATGCCACAGTAGCTTTAGTAGAATGCCACTATACTACTATTTTAGATTTCGAAGGGCAGAAAAATGCCTTCCTCAGTTTTACCAATTTTCCTGATTTAACAAAATAATTCGTGGCTGCTCTTCATTTCGTTAAATTGAGGTTTAACTTTAATCTCATGGTTACAGAAACATATCAAGGAAAAACATTTCAGTCCCATGTAAAACCACTAAGTGTCACTAAAACAATATTCTCTTTTCTAAATAAAGGATATACCACAGTGACACTTCAGTGGTGCTATGTAATGTGGAATGTTTGTTTTTGTGTGCTTCCGTCATCATGCTATGACTGAGATCTATTCTTTCATCAAAATGCTTTCTGCCAAATAAAGCCTGTCAAAAATTGGCACCCGTCCCATCTTTTTACTATGTCTTTAGTTTTCACTTCTGTTTCTTTTTTCCCGAATGTCAACACTGATCTTGAAAATCACTCCAACAGTATTAAATGCCATTTTTCCAAATTCCAATTTATATTGTTTTGATCAGAATAACAGTTAAAAAACTAAGTAACTATTTGCAATTCTGAGCTTCGACATTAGCAGTATCCAAGTCCACTCCAGTAAAAACACATTTGCATGCTCATCATAAATAATAATGTCATCTCCACAGCTTCAGTTAATTACATCACTGATACACATAGCAAAAACACAACACCTAAAACTGAACCCAAAAATAAACAAAACTGATTTTGGCCCATCTCGAGCAAGTTGCAGTGAAAATGTGGAACCAGGAGGCATTTTTTCTTCTTTCTACATTTTTCAGCATTATTTGCTTATTAAATCACTGACAGCAGCTCTGTTCGTACACAGAAGAGCATGCAGTGAGGCTACTCAACAGTCCTAGCTAGATATGACCAACGATAATGGTTCCGGCGTTTAGCTACTAATCCCAAGGTCACAGGTTCAATCTTGGCTGTAGCAGCCATATTTTGATGGAGGCAAAATACAAAATCGCCCATGCCATGTCAGGTGGTCGAAATTAATCCGGAGTGCACCACTCATAGTCCATGTTAAACAGCACAACTTACAATTCATTAACCTGGTTATATTTTTTCCACAGTCCTGTTAGTTCTGTCAAATATGTATCAAGGCTAGAAAAGCTATGCAACAACTTGCTTTAATAACTGGCAGCATGTTGAAAATAAGATGGCTCACCCGAGAGACAAAAGTTGAACACACTGAACATGAAAAGTTGAACATGTTTGCAACTTTCAAAATTTACTGAAACATGGTGCTCCCTCCAGTTTTTGCCAGAACTTGCCTCCATCTCCAGTTCCGGAGCTTCATGGATTGACAGCGGCACCAAGACAACCTTGTTAACCTTAAAAACTTGGTGATTTCCAGGCAGAGACCCAATGAGACTCATCTGCCGTATAAGCACCAGCCGCTGGTCCGAGTCTGCAATATTAGGATGAAACAGCATCACAAATTTATAATAAACTCTGACTGGGGGCTGTGGCTAGCACCTTGAAGTATACATAGTGAGGCAGCAAGGGACCAAAAGAAGAAATGTACCAAAGCGAACAGTCATTTGAATTCAAGTAGGAGCCCTCTTTGGTAATTTGGTTCAGTTCCCAGGATGGCGGTTTTGTCGAAGTTGATTCTATGGTCTGCGTCTTGTGTCCTCTTGCCTAATTTTTTAGGTTAGGTCTTTGCCGATGGCGCAAGGAAATTTGCAGAGAATGCCTTGGGCTCTTTCTCTGTGTGACCGACGTAGGCAAAGCGCAACAGTCGCTACTTGGAGACCCCCTTTTTTCAGGATACGGGCAATGGTTCCGCTGTCATAAAGAGAGTGACTGGGGTTGGTTGATTCCTTGGTGCAAGTTGCTGTGTTTTTGGAATATCATGCAATCCTCTTTTGTTCTGTCAAGTTCTGTGTTTCAACTCTTTGTAATAATGTCTTCAGAAGAAAAGGTGCCAGCGACCATCACTGCACAGCCCCTCAGCGTGACTCAACGTTCTGACCAGCCATGTATTCATGAACACTCTTACTAGCAACAAAATAACGTTACTTCTACAAAGTAGGCTCCGCCCCCCCAAAAAAAGTCAACAGCACTGACAGCATGTTTGCAAGATTCACATACAGTGCAAAAGCAGGGCGTACTAGTGTCGCAACTACCGGATTTGTGCCACGTAGATGACAATGAGCGAACACTACCGCGGGATGGAGCACTCGCACTAGGTCAGGCTAGGCGCTAGGCTCGCGCTCCCGGCTGAACCAGAAGGTAACGATTTTGCTAGGTTCTGAGCCTCTGGATTGGTGCTGTCACACTAGGACATGGCTAGGCTTAGAACAGGCAGCCTCGATAAATTTAATGCTTGCACAGTCTGACAACTTGAAGTGCTGGAACCAACAAGCAACACTGGCCAGTCAGAGTTTTATTCCCAAGCTGGGAAAAATTAGTTCTGTGTGAATACAGAATTTTTACTGCCAAATTTATTTAAGGAAATAAGTCAGCAAGGAAACAAAAGAAAAGAGAAACAGCTGTACAGCTGCAGAAAACAGGTCAACCAATCGTTATTTAAGAAGCTAAAATGGCAATGGCAAGTTCCAATTTTCACGCCCTCTAAGTTGCTGGTTCTGAAGTCAGCACAAGTTATACACTTCGGATAAGTTTTTATTTTTTAGGCAAGACAAAAGTACAACACCTGGTATCTTAATCCAACTGTACAACACCTGGTATCTTAATCCAACTGTAGAAGGATGGCAGATTGGGCGAGTTGGTGTTCCATGGTAACAAGAAAATTCAAACAGCGCTAGACAACAGGGCCAGAAAGAGGAGGAGACAAAGACGGCGCTGAACTTACAACTGATTTATTTGAAGTAAGAAGTCAATTTATACGGACAAAACTGGGCACACATGCGCACGGTCATACATCGATGATGAGCAAAAAAAATCCAAAATGCCAACATACACACGTGATGTATCTGCCTTCCAATCTACCCTTGGTGCATCAATATCATTTTTTTCGCTGACAAAGTTAAAGAAGTTTTGCTCATCATCGATGTATGACCGTGCGCATGTGTGCCCAGTTTTGTCCGTATAAATTGACTTCTTACTTCAAATAAACGAGTTGCAAGTTCAGCGCCCTCTTTGTCTCCTACTCTCTCTGGTCCTGTTGTCTAGTGCTGTTTGAATTTTCTTGTTATCTTAATCCAAGGTTTGAAAAATTTTTGTACAATCAAGACAACAGATTGCATTGCTATCCTGTGAAGGAAAACTACTTGTGGACACTGCTGTTATCAGCTACAGGATAAAATGGCAGTCTTTAAAATGACTGCTCCAGTTATGAAACCTAGACAATGAATGAGGAAAACCCTTCTTGCACAACACATTAACTGGCAGTCTACCCCCAAAGGTACATTAAATGGGACCAGTTAACACATCATCCTGTCATGCAGAGTACACCACAAAATATATGCATTTGTTGAGCCCAAAAAGTTTTGCGAAGCAGGTGCCAATTCAGAGGGCTACTTACATATAAGAGGTCCTAAATGACACCACTATTTAGTTCAGTTTTTATTCCACTCATGTACAATGGCTGAGAAAATAGGAAAAAAAGCTGGGAATTGGCTTGACAAAGCTCCCATCTTCCGTAGCAGTTCAACATTGCGATGGCAGGTTACAGTTAAAAATAATGAAAAAAAAAAGAAGACATGGACAAGTAATACACACAATATCATCACAACAACTCACCAGTGTAGCCTCTGTGCTGAAAAAACAATTGGTGGTGACTTTATCACACCAGTGTGCCTTTCTTTTCTTTAAGGCCGAAATTTATTCATATTCTTGTAGGAACATATTCCTGATGCTGTTATATCAAGTGGAGTGAACGGATAGATTAGTCAACGTGTATCAATTCAGGTGTGATGGTCGAACACCCGCACTTTGTGCATGGAAAAAGAACATACCAATGTTGATCAGGGTGTCTTCTATTGCGGAAAATGTCATTTTCACATAGGTTAGCAAGGTCCATTAAATATGATGCAGTGTGACTGTGTACCTGAGATTTGTAAAGCTGAGTTACCCGGTACTGATGAATGACCCTTACATTCATAAGTGTTTTAAAAATAATGATCATGCTAAATATGGTGCATCTGCTACTGCCCTTCATTTCAACATGACTTCAAGTTTTCATCATGACTGCAACGTTCGTGAACATTCAAGCCGCTCACTGGAGAAACTTGTTTACCAGTAGCAATCAAACTGCAGGCACAAAAAACTTGCTTGTGGTCATGCAGTGGATATGCAAAAAGGCAAACACACCTGGATGCGGCTGGAATTTCCCAATGATTCCATACACCGTGCCCAAACAGACGGCATCAGTCAGTTGCTGCAGCTCAGATCCTGCAGAGAAATAGAGGGCCCCAAGCTCGGTTCTTTGCAAACTATTAATGTTGGGCATGTACCACGCGTAGTATCTGCAACTAAAGTACACGCTAGAATTTTCTGCATTCAAATTAAAAATTTCAGGCGCACAAAGACAAAAATGACTGGACGGGTGAAAACTTGGCGCGCAAGTGTCAATGCATGTCTGTAGGCGCAGAAAAATGCAAGCCTCTTCTGTAGTACTACATAATTGAAAGAATAACCCATAACTTCCTCGCACCAGTTGCACTGGCCGCCGCAGCTGTGAAATGCATCCTAGGGGCCAAAATGAAAACTTTACGGGCAGTAAATAAGTAAAGGCAGCCAAAAAACGAACTGATGTGCTTCAATGGCCCGGCCAACACTGACTCGCCGATCGATACTTACAAAAAAAACAGACAGAGAGACCTGACAAGGACAGCGGAGACGTGGTTTGAGGTTGCGCACCGCATTAGTTGGAAGGCGTAAACTTCGCTGCGAGCATTGGTATCAATCAAGTACGGCGGTACAATATAGCTAAAACTGAAGCGCTACTCTGCGCGGCAAACCCATAATGACCACTGTGAATATTACAAGCATTTCACACGGCCAGAAGTCAATAACCACGAAAAGACGCACGTTTTCTCGGTTCCAACTTTCCATCAATACGGCTGCACCACAAAGTTTCTTCACCATCGACGATCACGTAATAGTCCGGTGTCATCAGAATTTCCATGGTGACGAGGAAAACCACCAACAAGAGAGACCGACGGCAAATATTAATTTATCCTAGCACAGGCTCTTCTGTCATGATTTCCCGCCTTAGCTATTCAGATTTTTCCTCACACGCTGCCGATAACGGCGATCGCGAAAGTGACACCACTCCAATACAACCCCTCGCACGGTCCGCCCAGGCAGCCTGCCACAGCTAGCACCACCACAGCAGCGCAAACAGAGCAAATGCGGAAGGAGAAAGAGAGGAGAGAGAGCGAGACGAGGGAGAAAGAAAAAAAAGCGGGTACAGTCTAGAAGACTTTGTAGTGGCAAGAGCGAAGCGGGTTTCGATGGGAGGCGCTGAAGCAGAAAAAGCGGTAGGCCGCGCGCGGCGCTGCCGTCGAATACTGGAGGCCAGGATGGCCAGG